>NW_026607589.1:0-300000 GCF_029499605.1 Hyla sarda | reverse complement strand
TATATTACCTTTGTAATTAACATAAGTTCCCACCCCCCTACTATGCCTTTCCTGAACAGTTTGGCGGGCTTATTTCTTCTGATACTCCACACGATGGGAGGGGTGAGACAGGAGACAGCAGATGTGGGAGTAGCATTGTCCTTGTGGCCAGCAGCTTCCTCTACACGATGGTGGGGGCAAGATGGGAGAGAGCAGATGGGGGAGAGGTGGACAAGTAACAGAGAAGCATGGCCTCATCCTAAATGGGCATTTTACATATACAGTATATAAAATTTACATATACACACATATACATCTATCACAATTGTAGTCCAGAATACAATCGGGCTTGAGGGCCGGTGTTGTGGTACCTCGCAAAGGGACAGGTGAGCTGCCGTTACCATGAATTATGGTCAGCAAAAGGACATTCCTCATATCCTTATACTTGACCAGCAACAGGTTTTCATGGGTAAGTGCACGGGACTCACCCTTGGGGATAGGTGTCTGTACAAAATTTAGAGGGCGGCCTCCCTGGTTCTTCCGCACGGTTCCACAAGCGGACGTGGATCTGGCGGCAAGGGATGTGAACAGAGGGATGCTGGTATAAAAGTTGTCCACATACACGTGAACCCTTATCCAGCAATGGGTGCACAAGGTCCCACACAAGCTTCCCGCTAAAACCCAGAGTGGGGGAACAATCTGGGGGTTCAATACGGGAATCCTGTCCCTTATATACTCTAATCTTGAGAGTGTACCCGGAGGTACTCTCACAAAGTTTGTAGAGCTTCACGCCATACCGCGCCTGCTTCGAGGGAATATACTGGCGGAAGATGAGTCTCCCCTTAAAACTGATAAGAGACTCATCTACAGAGAGCTCCCTGAGGGGTACGTAGGCCTCCCAATATTTAGCCCCAAAGTGATCTATGACCGGCCTCACTTTGTAAAGCCGGTCATAGTCAGGATCACCTCAGGGGGGACATGCCGCATTATCAGTGTAATGCAGGCATTTCCGAATGGCCTCAAACCATCCTCGTTCCATGGCCATAGCGTAGAGTGGGGTCTGGTAGAGGACGTCTATGTTTTTTTGACTAGTTTTTTGACTAGTTTTTTTGACCATATGCAGCATGAGGCCCCAAAATGTCCTCAGTTCGGGTGCATTAATGGCGTACCTGTCATTGGACCTGGCCAAAAGCGAATCAGGGTGGCGGGCAATGAACTGTTGGGTGTACAAGTTTGTTTGCTCCACCATTAGATTGACAAAGTCATCACTGAAATAAAAACTAAAAATAGTCTATTTCAGTGTATCCGGACGTGTCAATCCGGATTCCTGAGTCGCCAACAAAGTCAGGAATCTGTGGCCGATATCCCTCTGGGGGTTTCCAGACAGGTTCAACAGTAGGGGGCTCCAGTATGCTTGTCTGGGGGGGGGGGGGGGTTCGGATTCCTATTACGAGCGGCATGGACACTCGTACTAGTGTCGGCCAATGGGTCACTATCATAGGGGTGTGTGGCCTCGCCTGGCGGTGTCTCCCCCTCCTTCTGGGGGGCTCATCATCAGTGCTAGATGACGAGGAAGAACACAGAAAAGTAGGATCTTCCTCGTCCTCACTGGCAGATTTGGAGTTGGAGGCAAGCAAAGCGTATGCCTCCTCCGCCGAATATGCCCGGCGGGCCATCACCTTTTTTCTGTTGTGGCAGGGGGAGATGCGAAAGGAGGGGCAGGAAGTGTGTAATGTATGTTTGGTGTAACCTATATATAACGGTGTGTGATTAGAAATCACACACCGTTAAAAGAAAAAAATTAAATGCTGTGGCCAAAAAATAAATAATTTACAAAGGGGGCCAAATGCAGCGCCCTGAAGCCCTGTGGCGGACCCTTGATGACCTATTAGGGGGTCGGGGTGAATTTTTTTCACTTTTCTTATTAACCTACCTGTCCCTGCACTGAAACTCACCCTGCACTAAAATCAATTCCTCAGCCCTGAGGGGCACAGATCTTCACAGAGGGGGGGGGGGTCCCTGGCTTATTCTCTCAGCTCTGCCCGCTGGCTGAGCTCGGTGGGCGAGCAGAGCTGAGAGAAGGGGACATTAACCCCTCCTCTCCCGGCTGCTATTGATCGTCTGACCAATAGCAGCGCTCCTGGGGAGGTGACCAGATCGCCACCTCACCCCAGCTACAGGAGGTGATTGGTGGTGTATAGTACTCCGCCGATCACATTCTAATTCCGGCTCATCAGGTCACACGTGACCCATATGACCAGAATCGCCACAGATGCGGGTTTGAATTCACCGGCGATCTGCAGCAATTGCGCTACATGGGTGGGTGTGGGGGTCTCAGAACCACCCTGGGCATTGTCATGGGATGCCTGCTGAATGATTTCAGGAGGCATCTCGGTCTGGTCCCCAAAATTACGGCATACAGGTACGCCCTGTGTCCTGGAGGGGTTAAATATTAAGATTTAAGAACCTTTTTCCTTCCAATCCATGACATATATGGGAATTTACGAGCGTGTAACTGGGTCTTCAATCCGTGTAATAATGGCGCAAAGTGTGAAGTAAAGAGATCTTGTACCAGATGTGATCAGATCTCTAGGGATTTTATACCCCGGGGAGGACAAAGAAAAGGAAAAGAATTACACCGATGTTTACTGAACCCGGGGAACGCTGAGATATTGACGACTTCTCATATAGAAAAATGGATTTTATGATCTGAGACCGAAAATAGACATCAAGACGGGAAACGCTGGTCTAGGGTTTGTGATAAATAAAAGTATCTGCAGCGTCTTATGTTCAGAAGAGACGATCTTCAAGGGAGACGCGCGGATCCTGTCTGATGCCTTGAATTAAAGTCTCTATAATCATAATGAGAAGGGGGCGGGGACAACACTGACGCGTTACATTCCCTATATACAACGTCAGGGACAATATTACATTTATTATAAGTCCAGTGTGCGGAGATGGATGTAAGAATAATAAATCATATAAGAAAGAAAACTTTTATTAACAATTGGTAACAAGTTTGGAGATGCAGTATATCAGGGGTCTCAAACTGGTGGCCCTCCAGATGTTGTATAACTTTAACTCCCAGCATGCCCGGACAGCCGTTGGCTGCAGATAACCGTTGTCGGCCATGTTAAGGAATTTAACCAATTCCTTCAGGTACATTTGCTGTTCGAGGCCAAATTGGAAATGTTTTATCAATCAGGCCTGATAGATTGGAAGAAATGACACAGACTGGGATCTGTATACAGCGTCTTCTGACGTTTACTACATACAGCAGAATTCTTATAGGCAAAGATGAAAGGACGGCAAACTGCCCAATGATACCTGGTTACAAACAGGCGTCTTATCTCTAAGTAGGAAGGACGGGAAGTGTGAACGTCTTCAGACTCAGTAGCCTTGGAGTTTTCTGTACGCTCAGCAGTTGTGGTTCTTGTTTACAAGTTTCCTGGTTATAATTCTGGTAAAGTTCACACTCAGTTCATAATGAAGGAACATAGACAAGATGGTGGACTATAGACAACATGGCTGATGATATACAAAATGGCGTATAATCATATAAAGGATTATTATAAAAGGTTATATAAAAATGTATAACAAGCTGACTCCCCTCACAGGCATGCTGGGAGTTGAAGTTTTGCAACATCTGGAGGGCCGCCAATTTGAGACCCCTGCAGTATAAGATATATATAGATGTCAGATATCCTATGTACATGGATAATATATAGATGTGATATCTGTGTCATTTATTGCTCTGAATTGGCTTCTCTCCTGTGTGAATTCTTATGTCTTTTAAGTGTTGCTTTCTCAGTAAAATATTTCCCGCATTCCGAACATGAAAATGGCTTCTCTACGGTGTGAGTTCTTTGATGATAAACAAAACTTGATTTCCCAGTAAAACATTTTCCACATTCAGAACCCCTGTGTGTTTTTTGATGATAAATAAGACTTCATTTCTTGTTGATATATATTGCTCTAAATTGGCTTCTTCCCTGTGTGAATTCTTTGATGTACAAGAAGGTCTGATTTCTGAGTAAAACATTTCCCACACTCTGCACATGAAAATGGCTTCTCCTCTGTGTGACTTCTTTGATGATGTTGAAGATTTGATTTGTGAGAGAAACATTTCCCACATTCTGCACATGAAAATGGCTTCGCCTCTGTGTGACTTATTTGATGTTGAAGAAGACTTGATTTGTGAGAGAAACATTTTCCACATTCTGAGCATGAAAATGGCTTCTCTCCTGTGTGAGTTCTTTGATGTACAACAAGGTCTGATTTCCGAGTAAAACATTTCCCACACTCTGCACATGAAAATGGCTTCTCCTCTGTGTGACTTCTTTGATGATGTTGAAGAAGATTTGATTTGTGAGAGAAACATTTCCCACATTCTGCACATGAAAATGGCTTCTCCTCTGTGTGACTTCTTTGATGTTGAAGAAGACTTGATTTGTGAGAGAAACATTTCCCACATTCTGAACATAAAAATGGCTTCTCCCCAGTGTGAGTTCTCTGATGTTTAACAAGATATGATTTCCTAATAAAGCATTTTCCACATTCTGAACATGAAAATGGCTTCTCCCCTGTGTGAGTTTTTTGATGTTGAACAAGATTTGTTTTCTTAGTATAGCATTTTCCACATTCTGAGCATGAAAATGGCTTCTCTCCTGTGTGAGTTCTTTGATGTACAACAAGATCTGATTTAAAAGTATAACATTTTCCACATTCTGAACATGAAAATGGCCTCTCCCCTGTGTGAGTTCTTTGATGTCCAATAAGACTTGGCTGCTGAGTAAAACATTTCCCACATTCTGAACATGAAAATGGCTTCTCTCCTGTGTGAGTTCTTTGATGCTGAATAAGATTCGATTTCTGTGTAAAATATTTCCCACATTCTGAGCATGAATATGTTTTTTTTCCTGTGTGATCTTGTTGATGTCCAACACCCCTTCTGTGACCTTTCTGTGATGAGTGAGAAGACAGGACCTGTATATAAGGATGAGATGACAGATCTTGGCTGTGAAGGGCTGAGGGTGTATCTGGGATAATGGAATGTTCTTCATATGTATCTTGTGTGATATCATCATCTGCTTTATAATCTGAAGATATAAGATTCTCCTCTGATCTCCTGCTACAAGAATCTGCAGAGAATAACAAATATTTTATTATCACTATTAACCCCTTAACAACTCAGGAAATTTAAGCTTTCCTCTAAGAGCCAAAACTCTTATTTTGCCATAACATTTTTTCCTTCATTCACTGTGCGGTACAATTATTTCTCAGGTGAATACGATCACAATACTCAGTTTGCATAGTTTTTGTTACACTTTACTACTTTGTAACCCCTTAAAGGGGCACTCCACTGCTCCAGCGTTCAAAACATTTAGTTACCAACGCTGGGCTCGGGCTGCGGGGGTTGTGATGTCACGGTCACGCCCCTCGTAACGTCAAGCCACGCCCTATCAATGTAAGTCTATTGGAGGGGTGGGCTGCGAGGGAGGGGGATTGGGGGCAGGGATGTGTGACATTACGAATGCTGGGAGTCAAAGAATGATGGGAGTGGCAGTTACCAACTACAACACCCAGCATGCCCTCATACAGCCTATACCTCTGCAGCAGACCCAAAACTGCGACTACCAGCATGTTGCACAATTACTTTTACTATACTTGTATATGGTGAAACATGCTGGGAGTAGTTCTGGGTTGTATCAGCTGCAGAGCCATAGGCCATATCAGGGCATGCTGGGTGATGTAGTTAAAAACTTCAGCTCCCAGCATTCCTTGACACAGCTTCTGGCTTTGCAGCCGACCCGAAACTACAACTCCCAGCATGTTGTACCATGACCTATACTACTATATAGTGTAACATGCTGGGAGTTGTAGTTTTGCAGCAGGCAGAGAGCCTTAGGTTTCAGATCACTGATTTACAGCATAAAAAGTAGTAAATAAAATATTTTAAAAAAATAGAAACAAATGTGAAAAATCCCCTCCCCTAATAAAAGTTTTATTACCCCCCCCCCCCTTCCTTTTCCCATTTTTGGAATAAAATAATGTAATTATTGAAATTATTCACCTCTTATTCCTTTATCACAACAAAATCCGGATCAGCTGAGAGGATGGTGGGAGGGCCCTTACCTGCCTCCTCGCCGTCTGATCAGTGTTCTATTACTCCAAGCTTGAAGCAGCAGAGCACTGATAACAATGATCAATGTTATGGCATAGCACTGATCAGTATATACAATCAGAAGATTACATGTAATAGTCCCCTATGGGGGCAGAAAAAAGAAAGTTAATAAATGTGAATAAGCCCCTCCCCTAATAAATGTTTGAATCCCCCATTTACATTTTTTTTAATAAAACAATGTAATTAAAAAAAAAATCCCATGTGGTATCGATGCGTGCATAAATGTCTGAACGATTAAAAAATAAGGTTATACTCCTAAATACATCCTGCAGGCCCTAGCTACTACAAGGTAAGTACATTGACTATTATTATATTATAAGATAGTACACCAAAAAAGAATAATACCAGCCCAAATTAAGAATCACCAATTATAGGCAAATCAAGCAAATCTTTATAGAAAAAAATACATACATAAAAACATATGTTTACAAGAAGATGGCACAAGAGGATAACACCATGGAAGGCATGTAGGTGGGAAGGAGGTAAGTAGTACTCAGAATCAGTAACAGAACAGATCACTCATGCTGGAGTATACAGTATCAGCACAAAGTGAACAATATAGTAAGCCAGTACCAAGTAGTATGATGAACCTTACCTAAATATATGCCGAACCCCTACATATGTTTCGCTTCCATGGTGTTATCTTCTTGTGCCATCTTCTTTTAAACATATGTTTTAATGAATGTATTTATTTCCATAAAGATTTGCTTGATTTGCCTATAATTGGTGATTCTTATTTTGGGCTAGTATTATTCTTTTTTGGTGTACTAACAAACCGCACGGCCGATGGCGTACACGTAAAAAATACCAAAAGTCCAAAATTGTGCATTTTTGGTCACTTCATATACCATAAAAATATATATGAATTGCGATAAAAAAAGTCCCATCAAAACAAAAATGGTACCGATAAAAACTACAGACCAAAAATGACCCTCATACCGCCGCGTATACGGAAATAAGAGTTATGGAGCTCCAGGACGTACATTTACATCCTGAGTATGACCGCGAGCATCGGAGCGGTGCTCGCGTCATACACGCCTGGTCCCGGCTACTGACAGCAGCCAGGAACCCGCCGGTAATGGCAGACATCCGTGATCGCATGATCTGTATTGATCAAGGCATCTGCAGCGGTGCGCATGTTAAACTGTATGATTGGATCGCCTGCAGCGCTGCCGCGGGGATCCGATTATCCATAATGGCGGACAGAGGTCCCTTCACCTTCCTCCATCTCCCGGCGTCTCCTGCTCTGGTCTGAGATCGAGCAGACCAGAGCAGTAGATAGCCGATAATACTGATCAGTGCTATGTCCTATACATAGCACTGAACAGTATTAGCAATCAAAAGATTGCAATAAATAGTCCCCTAGTCGGTGCAGAGACGCGCGACTAAACTAATATGGGGCATGGAACATCTTAGCTATGAGGAGCGATTAAAGGAGTTACAATTGTTTAGTCTTGAGAAGAGACGTTTAAGGGGGGATATGATAAACGTATATAAGTATATAAATGGCCCATACAAAAAATATGGAGAAAAACTGTTCCAGGTTAAACCCCCCCCCCCCCCCCCCCAAAGAACGAGGGGGCACTCCCTCCGTCTGGAGAAGAAAAGGTTTAGTCTAAAGGGACACGCCTTCTTTACCGTGAGGACTGTGAATTTATGGAACAGTCTACCTCAGGAACTGGTCACAGCAGGAACAGTTAACAGCCTTAAAACAGGATTAGATACATTCCTGGAACAAAATAACATTAATGCTTATGAAGAAATATAAAACTACATCCCTTCCCCTTATCCCCTTACACCCTTCACTTCAATTCCCTGGTTGGACTTGATGGATGTATGTCTTTTTTCAACCGTACTAACTATGTAAATGTCCGAACTATAAAAATATAATGTTAATTATCCCATACGGTGAACGGCGTAAACGTAAAAAATAAAAAAAAGTAAAAAAATGCAGCTTTTTTTGTCACATTTTATTAAAAATAAATAAATAAAAAGTTACATAGTTACATAGTTAGTACGGTCGAAAAAAGACATATGTCCATCAAGTTCAACCAGGGAATTAAGGGGTAGGGGTGTGGCGCGATATTGGGGAAGGGATGAGATTTTATATTTCTTCATAAGCATTAATCCTATTTTGTTCCAGGAATGTATCTAATCCTGTTTTAAAGCTGTTAATTGTTCCTGCTGTGACCAGTTCCTGAGGTAGACCGTTCCATAAATTCACAGTCCTCACGGTAAAGAAGGCGTGTCGCCCCTTGAGACTAAACTTTTTCTTCTCCAGACGGAGGGAGTGCCCCCTCGTCCTTTGGGGGGGTTTAACCTGGAACAGTTTTTCTCCATATTTTTTGTATGGGCCATTAATATACTTATATACGTTTATCATATCCCCCCTTAAACGTCTCTTCTCAAGACTAAACAATTGTAACTCCTTTAATCGCTCCTCATAGCTAAGATGTTCCATGCCCCATATTAGTTTAGTCGCGCGTCTCTGCACCCTTTCCAACTCCGCAGTGTCCCTTTTATGGACAGGTGACCAAAACTGAACAGCATATTCCAGGTGAGGCCGTACCAATGCTTTATAAAGGGGGAGTATTATGTCCCTGTCCCTTGAGTCCATGCCTCTTTTGATACATGACAATATCCTGCCGGCTTTGGAAGCAGCAGCCTGACATTGCATGCTATTCTGTAGTCTGTGATCTACAAGTACACCCAGATCCTTCTCTACCAGTGACTCTGCCAGTTTAATCCCCCCTAAGACATACGATGCATGCAGGTTATTAGTACCCAGATGCATAACTTTACATTTATCCACATTGAACCTCATTTGCCAAGTGGATGCCCAGACACTTAGTCTATCCAAGTCATCTTGTAACTTATGCACATCCTCTATAGACTGTACCATGCTACAAAGCTTGGTGTCATCTGCAAAGATAGAAACAGAGCTGTTAATACCATCCTCTATATCAGTGATAAATAAATTAAACAACAGCGGGCCCAGTACTGAACCTTGGGGTACACCACTAATAACCGGGGACCAATCAGAGTACGAATCATTGACCACCACTCTCTGGGTACGATCCATGAGCCAGTGTTCAATCCAGTTACAAACTAAAATTTCCAAACCCAAAGACCTTAACTTACCTGTCAGACGTCTATGAGGGACAGTATCAAACGCTTTGGCAAAATCCAGAAACACTATATCCACAGCCATTCCTCTGTCAAGGCTTCTACTCACCTCTTCATAAAAGCAAATTAGATTGGTTTGACAACTTCTATCCTTAGTAAACCCATGCTGGCTATCACTTATAATACAATTATCCCTTATGTATTCTTGTATGTAATCCCTTATAAGTCCTTCAAACAATTTACCCACAATGCACGTTAAACTTACCGGTCTATAGTTTCCTGGGGAAGACCTAGAGCCCTTTTTGAAGATTGGCACCACATTCGCCTTGCGCCAGTCCCTTGGCACAATACCAGACACCAGAGAATCTCTAAATATCATGAACAGGGGTACAGATATTACTGAACTTACCTCTCTAAGAACTCTAGGGTGTAGTCCATCCGGTCCTGGGGATTTGCTTACATTTATATCACTTAACTTACCTTGTACCATCTCTACATTAAGCCAGTTCAGTACATTACATGATGTGTTACCAGCACTGACCTGGCCAATGTCAGCTCCTTCTTCCATAGTGTATACAGAACTAAAGAACCCATTCAGTAGCTCCGCCTTCTCTTGATCGCCTGTGACAACCTCCCCATTATCATTATTAAGGGGTCCTACATGCTCTGTCCTTGGTTTTTTTGCATTTATATATCTAAAAAAATATTTAGGATTAGTTTTGCTTTCTTTGGCCACCTGTCTCTCATTTTGAATTTTTGCTGTTTTTATTACATTTTTACAGATTTTATTAAGCTCTTTGTACTGTTTAAATGTTATAGCTGACCCATCAGATTTGTATTTTTTGAAGGCTATTTTTTTGTTGTTTATTGCTCTTTTAACATCATGTGTCAGCCATGTAGGATTTAGTTTTAATCGTTTATATTTGTTCCCCTTTGGTATATATTTAGCTGTATAGTTATTTAGAGTTGATATAAAGATGTCCCATTTACCTTCTGTATCAGTATTTGACAACACCTCCCCCCAGTCTATGTCCTGTAGTGCAGCCCTCAGCCCAGGGAAATTTGCCTTTTTAAAGTTATATGTTTTTGCCTTCCCCGCCTGTCTTTGTTTTCTACATTTTAAGTCAAAAGTAACTATATTGTGGTCGCTATTACCAAGGTTTTCCCGCACAGTTACATTACCAACCAGCTCTGCGTTGTTGGAAATGATCAGATCCAACAAGGCATCACTTCTTGTTGGGTCCTCCACAAACTGGCCCATAAAATTATCCTGCAATAAATTTAGGAATTGGAAGTGATCTAAAAGTTTTATATATGCAAATGTGGTATCGATAAAAAGTACAGATGACAGCGCAAAAAAATTAACCCTCATACCGCCCCATATAGGGAAAAATGAAAAAGTTATAGGTGGTCAAAATAGGGTGATTTTTTATTACTGATTCTGTACAAAAAGTTTAAGATTTCTTTTAAGCGGTACAAAAATATAATGTATCATGGGTATCATTTTAACCCCTTAAGGACTCCTTATTTTTTGCGCCACCAATTCTACTTTGTAGTGACATTAGTCATTTTACCCAAAAATCAACGGTGAAACGGAAAAAAAAAATCATTGTGCAACAAAATTGAAGAAAAAACACCATTTTGGGGGCTTCCGTTTCTACACCGTGCATATTTCGGTAAAAATGACACCTTCTCTTAATTCTGTAGGTCCATACGGTTAAAAATGATCCCCTACTTATATAGATTTGATTTTGTCACACTTCTGAATAAAATCATAACTACATGCAGGAAAATGTATACGTTTAAAAATGTACTCTTCTGACTCCTATAACTTTTTTATTTTTCCACATACAGGGCGGTATGAGGACTCATTTTTTGCGCCGTGATCTGAAGTTTTTATCGGTACCATTTTTGGTTTGATCGCACTTTTTGATCACTTTTTATTCATTTCTTAATGGTATAAAAAGTTACCAAAATACACTTTTTTGGAATTTGGATTTTTTTTACGTGTACGCCATTGACCGTGCGGTTTAATTAACAATATATTTTTATAGTTCGGACATTTACGCACGCGGCGATACCACATATGTTTATTTTTATTTACACTGTTTTATTTTTTTTTATGGGAAAAGGGGGGTGATTCAAACTTTCATTAGGGAAGGGGTTAAATGACCTTTATTAACACTTTTTTTTTTACTTTTTTTTTTGCAGTGTTATAGCTCCCATAGGGACCTATAACACTGCACACGCTGATCTCTCATCCTGATCACAGGCGTGTATTAACACGCCTGTGATCAGTGTTATGGGCGCTTGACTGCTCCTGCCTGGATCTCCGGCACGGAGCAGTCATTCGTCGATCGGACACCGAGGAGGCAGGTAAGGTCCCTCCCGGTGTCCTGTAAGCTGTTCGGGATGCTGCGATTTCATAGCTGCGGTCCCAAACAGCCCGACTGAGCATCTGGGATACTTTCACTTTCGCTTCAGATGCGGCGGTCAGCTTTGATTGCCGCGTCTGAAGGGTTAATACAGGGCATCACCGCGATCGGTGATGTCCTGTATTAGCCGTGGGTCCCGGCCGTTGATGGCCACCGGGACCGCCGCAATATGACACAGGGTCACCATGTGACCCCCCAGCATATCGGGGGAGATGGCCCAGGACGCAAATATACGTCCTGCGTCGTTAAGGAGTTAATCGTATTGACCCACAGAATAAAGAACACGTCATTTTTACCGTAAAGTGTTCAGTGTGAAAACAAAACCTTCCAGAATGTGCAAAATTGTGGTTTTCATTTAAATTTCCTCCCTAAGAAATAGTTTTTTGGGTTCGCCGTATATTTTATGGTAAAACGAGAGATGTCATTACAAAGTACAATTGGTGACGCAAAAAACAAGTCCTTATATGGGTCTGTAGATGGAAATATATAAGAGTTATGGATTTTAGAAGGCGAGGAGGAAAAAACGAAAACGCTAAAATAAAATTGTCCTGGTCCTTAAGGTTAAAATGGGCTTGGTCCTTAAGGGGTTAAACATATTAATGTTGGTCCATGAATTTTTTTAAGTAGTAAAATTTAAATAAAACCTATTTAACTTGGGTATCCTTATAACCGTATGGACCTACAGAATAAAGATAAGGTGGTATTTTTACTGAAAAGTGCACTGCGTAGGAACGGAAGCCCCCAAAAGTTACAAATTGTCGATTTTTTATTTACACACAAACAATTTTTTTGTTTTGCCGCAGATTATGTTATAAAATAATTGATAGTGACGCAAAAAACAACAAGCCTCATATGGGTCTGTAAGTGCAAAAGTGAACGCATTATGATTTTTAGAAGGGGAGAAGGAAAAAAATGAAAGTGCAAAAAACATGAACTTCCTGTGGATCATACAGCAGCTGATAAGTACTGGAAGGATTAGGATTTTATAATAGAACTAATTTACAAATCTGTATAATTTTATGGCACCAGATGATTTTTTTTAAATATTTTTCCACCGGAGTACCCCTTTAAGGTGAAAATGGGCTTAACCCCTCTAGGACTCAGCGTTTTTCCACTTTCGTTTTTCTCTCCTCACCTTTTAAAAATTTTGCACCTACAGACCCATATTAGGCTTGTTTTTTGTGCCACCAATTGTACTTTGTAATTTCATCAATCATTTTACCCAAAAATCTATGGTGAAACCAAGAAAAAAAACGCCATTTTGTAACTTTTGGGGCTTCCGTTTCTATACAGTAAATTTTTCGGTAAATATGACACCTTCTCTTTATTCTGTAGGTCCATACGATTAACATGATACCCTACTTTTTTTTTTTTTTTTTTTTTATCATTATTTATAATTTGCAGCTTACAAAATAAGGGAGGAACTCCTCCTGTCAGATATTCAATAGAGATGAGCGAACTTACAGTAAATTCGATTCGTCACGAACTTCTCTGCTCGGCAGTTGATGACTCATCCTGCGTAAATTAGTTCAGCTTTCCGCTGCTCCGGTGGGCTGGCAAAGGTGGATACATTCCTAGGAAAGAGTCTCCTAGGACTGTATCCACCTTTTCCAGCCCACGGGAGCACCTGAAAGCTGAACTAATTTATGCAGGAAAAGTCATCAACTGCCGAGCCGAGAAGTTCGTGATGAATCGAATTTACTGTAAGTTCGCTCATCTCTAATATTCAACATTATACATTAAAGGGGTTATCCAGGAAAAAACTTTTTTTATATATCAACTGGCTCCAGAAAGTTAAACTGATTTGAAAATTACTTCTATTAAAAAATCTTAATCCTTTCAGTACTTATGAGCTTCTGAAGTTAAGGTTGTTCTTTTCTGTCTAAGTAATCTCTGATGACACGTGTCTCGGGAACCGCCCAGTTTAGAAGAGGCTTGCTATGGGGATTTGCTTCTAAACTGGGCGGTTCCCGAGACACGTGTTTTATATATATATATATATATATATATATATATATATATATATATATATATATAAATAAATAAAAGGTTTTTCCTGGATAACCTCTTTAACTATGTCGGGGCAGCTCCATAATAAATGTATCTGATCTGCTTTTTCTGAATCCCATCTATTGCAGTTGCTCGTCCTTCTTATACCTTATATCTTTTCCATAAAACATGGAGTATAATAGAGTCTATATACAATATTAAATTGTGTTAATCTATGATATAAGTTTGGGGATACCTTATTAATATTATTTCGTACATTATCCCAATTTATTATTTTACTGGAACCAATCTCCTCTCGCCATTGCTGGGAACTCCTATGGACCAGTTTATTTTTAGGCAAGTTTATCAGGACTTTATACCCATATGATATACCCTTTCCCCTAATTTTCCCATCCATAATGTCCCTTATAATCTCAGGATAATTGAGTGAATATAACCTGCTTTGTCAATAAATTCAAGAAACACTTTTTTCAAACCAGCGTATTCCAGCCATCCGCCCTCTTTTATATTAAATTCTTCTTTCAATTCCGTTCATTTCTTGAAATGACCTCTCTCCCAAATATCTTTTATTCTAACGCCCCTTATACTTCTCAATAAACTTAACTTTCCCACCTCTTCCAATTCGGGTATATTTAAATTGTCCAGTAGTAGTGCCTCGTCCATTATCCCTTTTATTTCCATCTCATTCCTAATTACTCTCCATGTTTGGACCAGACTCTTACCCATCAACAACCACTTCCATTCACCTTCTTCTATCTTCCCTGACTCTAACAGCTGAAAGATATCTGGGAACTCACACCGGACAATACAAAACCACAGAAATCTCTCCAATTGGTCAAAACATAAACTTGTCCTGCCAAAAAATACTTGTATAAACTTGTAAAGTTTATGTTTTGCCCATTTGGAGAGAATCTGCTTTCTGTGGTTTTGTATTGTCCGGTGCGAGTTCCCAGATATCTTTCAGCTGTTAGAGTCAGGGAAGATAGAAGAAGGTGGATGGAAGAGGTTGTTGATGGGTAAGAGTCTGGTCCAAACGTAATTAGGAATGAGATGGAAATAAAAGGGATAATGGACGAGGCACTACTACTGGACAATTTAAATATACCCGAATTGGAAGCGGTGGGAAAGATACGTTTATTGAGAAGTACAAGGGGCTTTAGAATGATTCCTACTTATATAGATTTGATTTTGTCTTCTGGTAAAAATTATATTTACATGCACAAAAATTAATATGTTTAAAATTGTCATCTTCTGACCCCTATTAAACTTTTTTATTTTTCTGCGTACAGGGCAGTATGAGGGCTAATTTCCTGTGCCGTGATCTGAAGTTTTTATCGGTACTGTTTTTGTTTTGATCTGACTTTTTGATCACTTTTAATACATTTTTAATGGTATAAAAAGTGCCTATAAATACACTATTTTGGAATTTTTTTACGTGTACGCCATTGACGATATATTTTTATAGTTCGGACATTTACGCACGCGTCGATACCAGTCAGGCTGTCGGCGATCAGACTGACTGAGCTGCCGGGTAGCATATTTTAAAATTTTTGATGCAGCAATCGTCTTTAATCACCGCGTCGAAAGGGTTATAACCGGGCATCACCGTGATTAGTGATGTCCGGTATTAGCCACCGATCCTGGTCGTTGCTAGGTGCCGGGCCCGACCTGCGTGACCCCGCGTTATAGCATGGGAGTGGGCGCACCCTGCGTCCTTAAGGGGTTAAGGTGATAGTTGTCTGTGAACAGGTGTTTTATTCAGTATCAGTACGGTAGTATTATCCCGTCACTATATGGTAGTAATGGTAGTGGTCATGGTGCAGTGTAATCATTCATCCCTTGTATAGTGGTGATATTGGTCTGTGTACAGGGGTTTTATTCAGTATCAGTACGGTAGTATTATCCCGTCATTATATGGTAGTTATGGTAGTGGTCATGGTGCAGTGTAATCATTCATCCCTTGTATAGTGGATGGTGCAGTGTAATCATTCATCCCTTGTATAGTGGTGATATTGGTCTGTGTACAGGGGTTTTATTCAGTATCAGTACAATAGTATTATTCAGTCTGGATTAGTTTGACTCTTTCAGATGATTTTGAACCAGGAGGCATGGGAGGTGAGGGAGGCATGGGAGGTGAGGGAGGCATGGGGGATGAGTTAGGCATGGGAGATGAGGGAGGTGAGGGAGGCATGGGAGGTGAGGGAGACATGGGAGGTGAATGAGACATGGTAGGTGAGGGAGGGCATGGGAGGTGAGAGGGGGCATGGGAGGTGAGGGAAGCATGGGAGGTGAGGGAGGCATGGGGGATGAGGGAGGCATGGGAGGTGAGGGAGGCATGGGAGGTGAGGGAGGCATGGGGGGTGAGGGAGGCATGGGAGGTGAGGGAGGCATGGGGGGTGAGGGAGGCATGGGAGGTGAGGGAGGCATGGGAGGTGAGAGAGGCATGGGAGGTGAGGGAGGCATGGGGGATGAGGGAGGCATGGGAGGTGAGGGAGGCATGGGAGGTGAGGGAGGCATGGGGGGTGAGGGAGGCATGGGGGGTGAGGGAGGCATGGGGGATGAGGGAGGCATGGGAGGTGAGGGAGACATGGGAGGTGAGGGGGGCATGGAGGGTGAGGGGGGGCATGGAGGGTGAGGGGGAGCATGGGAGGTGAGAGAGGGCATGGGAGGTGAATGAGACATGGGAGGTGAGGGGGGCATGGGAGGCATGGGAGGTGAGGGAGGGCATGGGAGGTGAGAGGGGGCATGGGAGGTGAGAGGGGGCATGGGAGGTGAGGGAGGGCATGGGAGGTGAGGGAGGCATGGCAGGTGAGGGAGGCATGGCAGGTGAGGGAGGGCATAGGAGGTGAGGGAGACAAGGGAGGCATGGGGGTGAGGGAGGCATGGGAGGTGGGGGGAGAAACGGGAGGTGGGGGGAGACATGGGAGGCATGGGAGGTGGGGGGAGAAACGGGAGGTGAGGGGAAACACGGGAGGTGAGGTAGACATGGGAGGTGAGGAAGACTCGGGAGGTGAGGGAGGCACGGGGGGGTGAGGGAGGCATGGAAGGGCATCAAAGGCAAGGCGACAATCTGACAGAAGGCCTCCTCAAGCGGTTCCCAAATGGTGATCTCTCTCTCTCTCTCTGAACCTAGGGTCAATTAGGATGATGAAAGACAAAAGTTCCTCGAGATCTCTGACCACAATCTCATCTTGTATAATATCGGAGAATCAACGAGAGAACGTGTCCACCAGCGCTTCCTTATCCCAGCACACTTCTGCTGCTAGAATACAGAACTCTATTGAATTCTTGGCCACAGTTCTCGTCCCCTGTTGCATGGACATGAGTTGCTCTGCCGCAGAGGGAGAACGGACAGGAAAATTAAAGGGGTACTCCACTGCCCCAGCATTCGGACATTTAGGTCAAAACACTGGGTGTGGGCTGCGGGGGTCATGATGTCACACCATACCCCCTCAGTGCAAGTCTATGGGAGCGGGTGTGATGGCCTCGTACACATAAGGATATTTCTTGTCCATATTCCAGTTGTAGTATCACATTAGTTTGCATTTTGGGTGAATAGAAGAATATACAGAAGAGACAGGACAGAGAGATTAAAGAATTCTACACAATTATTACAGCAGAAGAATCTGTGACTCTGCTCTATATTAAGTTGTTACTACTCACCTGGGTGGTTACCTGTAGGAATGTCCTCCTTATACTGCTCATCACCGCTCACATTTGTCTCTTCTTCTTCTTCCTTTATGACTGTAGCATTAATATTGTTCAGATCTTTTCTTGTTGGAATGTCCTCGTTATACTGCTCATGGCCGCTCACATCTGTCTCTTCTTCTTCCTTTATGTCTGTAGTATTAATATAGATCAGCTCTTTCCCTGTAGGAATATCCTCCTTATACTGCTCATCACCGCTCACATCTGTCTCTTCTTCCTTTATGTCTGTAGCATTAATATAGATCAGATCTTTTCCTGTAGGAATGTTCTCCTTATACTGCTCATCACCACTCACATCTGTCTCTGGAGCATTAATATTGTTCAGATCTTCTCCCTGAGTCATAAAATGTGGAAGAAATATTGTAAAAGTCATCAGACAGTAGGAGAAGTCATGTGAGATGTTATAGATGAGCAGGAGATGAGGAGTCATGGAGGGTGAGGGGACTGACCACAAGAGCTTCACAGCCCTTCTACAGATCATAGGGAATATCTCCATCTACCTGAACATCCTGTGGAAGAAGAGGACGGGGACACCTCTCTGGTGCTGTTCTCTTACTGGATCTGACTGTAGGGAACACATACAGAGACTGAATTCATTCTTTACATACAAATAATGAGAGGACGTGTGTATATAGTCATGTCTATTACCTGGTGATGTGAGGGGCTGCTGATCCTCCATCATGACCTGATCCTTGTACTGATCCTTGTGTCCTTCTACATACTCCCAATTCTCCAGGGAGGAATGGACTGCCACGTCCTGACACCTTATAGGAACCTGACACACAATGATACAGTCATCACCCCGACCCCTCCAGTGGTGTTACTGTATAATGTCCCAGCATTCCCAGCAGTGTCACCTCTCCAGTCATCACCAGACCCCTCCATTACTGTATAATGTCCCAGCAGTGTCACCTCTCCAGTCATCACCAGACCCCTCCATTACTGTATAATGTCCCAGCATTCCCAGCAGTGTCACCTCTCCAGTCATGACCAGACCCCTCCATTACAGTATAATGTCCCAGCAGTGTCACCTCTCCAGTCATCACCAGACCCCTCCATTACAGTATAATGTCCCAGCAGTGTCACCTCTCCAGTCATCACCAGACCCCTCCATTACTGTATAATGTCCCAGCAGTGTCACCTCTCCAGTCATCACCAGACCCCTCCATTACTGTATAATGTCCAGCAGTGTCACCTCTCCAGTCATCACCAGACCCCTCCATTACTGTATAATGTCCCAGCAGTGTCACCTCTCCAGTCATCACCAGACCCCTCCATTACTGTATAATGTCCCAGCATTCCCAGCAGTGTCACCTCTCCAGTCATCACCAGACCCCTCCATTACTGTATAATGTCCCAGCAGTGTCACCTCTCCAGTCATAACCAGACCCCTCCATTACTGTATAATGTCCCAGCAGTGTCACCTCTCCAGTCATCACCAGACCCCTCCATTACTGTATAATGTCCCAGCATTCCCAGCAGTGTCACCTCTCCAGTCATGACCAGACCCCTCCATTACAGTATAATGTCCCAGCAGTGTCACCTCTCCAGTCATCACCAGACCCCTCCATTACTGTATAATGTCCCAGCAGTGTCACCTCTCCAGTCATCACCAGACCCCTCCATTACTGTATAATGTCCAGCAGTGTCACCTCTCCAGTCATCACCAGACCCCTCCATTACTGTATAATGTCCCAGCATTCCCAGCAGTGTCACCTCTCCAGTCATCACCAGACCCCTCCATTACTGTATAATGTCCCAGCAGTGTCACCTCTCCAGTCATCACCAGACCCCTCCATTACTGTATAGTGTCCCAGCAGTGTCACCTCTCCAGTCATCACCAGACCCCTCCATTACTGTATAATGTCCCTGCAGTGTCACCTCTCCATTCATCACCAGACCCCTCCATTACTGTATAATGTCCCAGCAGTGTCACCTCTCCAGTCATCACCAGACCACTCCATTACTGTATAATGTCCCAGCAGTTTCACCTCTCCAGTCATCACCAGACCCCTCCATTACTGTATAATGTCCCAGCAGTGTCACCTCTCCAGTCATCACCAGACCCCTCCATTACTGTATAATGTCCCAGCAGTGTCACCTCTCCAGTCATCACCAGACCCCTCCATTACTGTATAATGTCCCAGCAGTTTCACCTCTCCAGTCATTACCAGACCCCTCCATTACTGTATAATGTCCCAGCATTCCCAGCAGTGTCACCTCTCCAGTCATCACCAGACCACTCCATTACTGTATAATGTCCCAGCAGTTTCACCTCTCCAGTCATCACCAGACCCCTCCATTACTGTATAATGTCCCAGCAGTGTCACCTCTCCAGTCATCACCAGACCCCTCAATTACTGTATAATGTCCCAGCAGTGTCACCTCTCCAGTCATCACCAGACCCCTCCATTACTGTATAATGTCCCAGCAGTGTCACCTCTCCAGTCATCACCAGACCCCTCCATTACTGTATAATATCCCAGCAGTGTCACCTCTCCAGTCATCACCAGACCCCTCCATTACTGTATAATGTCCCAGCAGTGTCACCTCTCCAGTCATCACCAGACCCCTCCATTACTGTATAATGTCCCAGCAGTGTCACCTCTCCAGTCATCACCGGACTCCTCCATTACTGTATAATGTCCCAGCATTCCCAGCTGTGTCACCTCTCCAGTCATCACCAGACCCCTCCATTACTGTATAATGTCCCAGCAGTGTCACCTCTCCAGTCATCACCAGACCCCTCCATTACTGTATAATGTCCAGCAGTGTCACCTCTCCAGTCATCACCAGACCCCTCCATTACTGTATAATGTCCCAGCATTCCCAGCAGTGTCACCTCTCCAGTCATTACCAGACCCCTCCATTACTGTATAATGTCCCAGCAGTGTCACCTCTCCAGTCATCACCAGACCCCTCCATTACTGTATAATGTCCCAGCAGTGTCACCTCTCCAGTCATCACCAGACCCCTCCATTACTGTATAATGTCCCAGCAGTGTCACCTCTCCAGTCATTACCAGACCCCTTCATTACTGTATAATGTCCCAGCATTCCCAGCAGTGTCACCTCTCCAGTCATCACCAGACCCCTCCATTACTGTATAATGTCCCAGCAGTGTCACCTCTCCAGTCATCACCAGACCCCTCCATTACTGTATAATGTCCCAGCAGTGTCACCTCTCCAGTCATCACCAGACCCCTCCATTACTGTATAATGTCCCAGCAGTGTCACCTCTCCAGTCATCACCAGACCCCTTCATTACTGTATAATGTCCCAGCAGTGTCACCTCTCCAGTCATCACCAGACCCCTCCATTACTGTATAATGTCCCAGCAGTGTCACCTCTCCAGTCATCACCAGACCCCTCCATTACTGTATAATGTCCCAGTAGGGTCACCTCTCCAGTCATCACCAGACCCCTCCATTACTGTATAATGTCCCAGCAGTGTCACCTCTCCAGTCATCACCAGACCCCTCCATTACTGTATAATGTCCCAGCAGGGTCACCTCTCCAGTCATCACCAGACCCCTCCATTACTGTATAATGTCCCAGCAGGGTCACCTCTCCGGTCAGCAGCTCCATCATGTTTTTGATGAGTTCTAGAATCTTCTGTTCATCCATTTCCTCATGTATCAGGGAGTGAGGTGGGGGCCCCGGTATTGGGCTCAGGGTTCTTCCCCATCCTTCACACACAGGGGCCCGACAGTGCCCACTAGAGGACTTCTTCACTACTGTGTAATCCTGTGTATGGAGAGATACATTAATATCACTACATACATTCCCAGAATCCCTCACGTCTCCAGTCATATCCATCTGTTATTCCATAGATAAGAATGAGGTCATGTGACATCACTCCCAGAATCCCTCACCTCTCCAGTCATATCCATCTGTTATTACATAGATAAGAATGAGGTCATGTGACATCACTCCCAGAATCCCTCACCTTTTCAGTCATATCATCTGTTATTACATAGATAAGAATTAGGTCATGTGACATCACTCCCAGAATCCCTCACCTCTCCGGTCATATCCATCTGTTATTACATAGATAAGAATGAGGTCATGTGATATCACTCCCAGAATCCCTCACCTCTCCAGTCATATCATCTGTTATTACATAGATAAGAATGAGGTCATGTGATATCACTCCCAGAATCCCTCACCTCTCCAGTCATATCAATATGTTATTACATAGATAAGAATGAGGTCATGTGACATCATTACCAGAATCCCTCACCTCTCCGGTCATATCCATCTGTTATTACATAGATAAGAATGAGGTCATGTGACATCACTCCCAGAATCCCTCACCTCTCCAGTCATATCCATCTGTTATTACATAGATAAGAATGAGGTCATGTGACATCACTCCCAGAATCCCTCACCTCTCCAGTAAGCCGGAAGAGTATCTGTAGGGTGAGGTTTATGATCCTGTCGGCCATCTTGTTCCTGTCTCTCTCCATGGTTGATGGGTCATCCAGGAGAATTCTCTTATATAGAAGATATCAGCAGAGGATCCTGGATTGGAGAAACCTGAAGGGAAGAAGAGGAGAAGATGAGAAATGGCGGCTGCTAATAGAAACAACAACAGAGAAAGAAAGAGACAAATACACAGAAAGTTCTGGATCTTGTCATCTTCTTCCTTAAGTCATAAAACCTTGTGGACCTGAAGGGGTTAATAGTAATGTCCCCTCCCCCAACGCTCCTGATGTCACCACAACCGTATATACCTCCACCTGCAGACTGTACAGGAGCCGTGTACTTACAGGACCTGCGATGATGTCACCGTCATGTGATCAGTCACGAGGAGGAGGAGTCACATGATCAGGGGCTGCTGCTCTAGGCTCATCTGCTCAGTGTATGCAGGACTCTGCTGTGCTGGTTGTGATCGCTGCTGGATGAGCTGAAGTTATGTGTATGCAGCAGAGCTGTGTGTGTGTGATGTGCGTGGTGCAGAGCTGTGTATGTGTGTGTTATATATGTCTGCAGCAGAGCTGTGTGTAATGTGCATGTAGCTGAGCTGTATGTGTACACAGTAGAGCTGTATATGTGTAATGTACATGTAGCTGAGCTGTATGTGTACACAGTAGAGCTGTATATGTGTAATGTACATGTAGCTGAGCTGTATGTGTACACAGTAGAGCTGTATATGTGTAATGTACATGTAGCTGAGCTGTATGTGTACACAGTAGAGCTGTATATGTGTAATGTGCATGTAGCTGAGCTGTATGTGTACACAGTAGAGCTGTATATGTGTAATGTGCATGTAGCTGAGCTGTATGTGTACACAGTAGAGCTGTATATGTGTAATGTACATGTAGCTGAGCTGTATGTGTACACAGTAGAGCTGTATGTGTGTAATGTGCATGTAGCTGAGCTGTATGTGTACACAGTAGAGCTGTATATGTGTAATGTGCATGTAGCTGAGCTGTATGTGTACACAGTAGTGCTGTATATGTGTAATGTACATGTAGCTGAGCTGTATGTGTACACAGTAGAGCTGTATATGTGTATTGCGCATGTAGCTGAGCTGTATGTGTACACAGTAGAGCTGTATATGTGTAATGCGCATGTAGCTGAGCTGTATGTGTACACAGTAGAGCTGTATATGTGTAATGTGCATGTAGCTGAGCTGTATGTGTACACAGTAGTGCTGTATATGTGTAATGTGCATGTAGCTGAGCTGTATGTGTACACAGTAGAGCTGTATATGTGTAATGTACATGTAGCTGAGCTGTATGTGTACACAGTAGTGCTGTATATGTGTAATGTGCATGTAGCTGAGCTGTATGTGTACACAGTAGAGCTGTATATGTGTAATGTGCATGTAGCTGAGCTGTATGTGTACACAGTAGAGCTGTATATGTGTAATGTGCATGTAGCTGAGCTGTATGTGTACACAGTAGAGCTGTATATGTGTAATGTGCATGTAGCTGAGCTGTATGTGTACACAGTAGAGCTGTATATGTGTAATGTGCATGTAGCTGAGCTGTATGTGTACACAGTAGAGCTGTATATGTGTAATGTGCATGTAGCTGAGCTGTATGTGTACACAGTAGAGCTGTATATGTGTAATGTACATGTAGCTGAGCTGTATGTGTACACAGTAGAGCTGTATATGTGTAATGTACATGTAGCTGAGCTGTATGTGTACAGTAGAGCTGTATATGTGTAATGTACATGTAGCTGAGCTGTATGTGTACACAGTAGAGCTGTATATATGTAATGTACATGTAGCTGGGCTGTATGTGTACACAGTAGAGCTGTATATGTGTAATGTGCATGTAGCTGAGCTGTATGTGTACACAGTAGAGCTGTATGTGTGTAATGTGCATGTAGCTGAGCTGTATGTGTACACAGTAGAGCTGTATATGTGTAATGTACATGTAGCTGAGCTGTATGTGTACACAGTAGAGCTGTATGTGTGTAATGTGCATGTAGCTGAGCTGTATGTGTACACAGTAGAGCTGTATATGTGTAATGTACATGTAGCTGAGCTGTATGTGTACACAGTAGACCTGGATATGTGTAATGTACATGTAGCTGAGCTGTATGTGTACACAGTAGAGCTGTATATGTGTAATGTACATGTAGCTGAGCTGTATGTGTACACAGTAGAGCTGTATATGTGTAATGTGCATGTAGCTGAGCTGTATGTGTACACAGTAGAGCTGTATATGTGTAATGTGCATGTAGCTGAGCTGTATGTGTACACAGTAGAGCTGTATATGTGTAATGTACATGTAGCTGAGCTGTATGTGTACACAGTAGAGCTGTATATGTGTAATGTACATGTAGCTGAGCTGTATGTGTACACAGTAGAGCTGTATATGTGTAATGTACATGTAGCTGAGCTGTATGTGTACACAGTAGAGCTGTATATGTGTAATGTGCATGTAGCTGAGCTGTATGTGTACACAGTAGAGCTGTATATGTGTAATGTACATGTAGCTGAGCTGTATGTGTACACAGTAGAGCTGTATATGTGTAATGTACATGTAGCTGAGCTGTATGTGTACACAGTAGAGCTGTATATGTGTAATGTACATGTAGCTGAGCTGTATGTGTACAGTAGAGCTGTATATGTGTAATGTACATGTAGCTGAGCTGTATGTGTACTCAGTAGAGCTGTATATGTGTAATGTACATGTAGCTGAGCTGTATGTGTACACAGTAGAGCTGTATATGTGTAATGTACATGTAGCTGAGCTGTATGTGTACACAGTAGTGCTGTATATGTGTAATGTACATGTAGCTGAGCTGTATGTGTACACAGTAGAGCTGTATATGTGTAATGTACATGTAGCTGAGCTGTATGTGTACACAGTAGAGCTGTATATGTGTAATGTACATGTAGCTGAGCTGTATGTGTACACAGTAGAGCTGTATATGTGTAATGTACATGTAGCTGAACTGTATGTGTACACAGTAGAGCTGTATATGTGTAATGTGCATGTAGCTGAGCTGTATGTGTACACAGTAGAGCTGTATATGTGTAATGTGCATGTAGCTGAGCTGTATGTGTACACAGTAGAGCTGTATATGTGTAATGTGCATGTAGCTGAGCTGTATGTGTACACAGTAGAGCTGTATATGTGTAATGTACATGTAGCTGAGCTGTATGTGTACACAGTAGAGCTGTATATGTGTAATGTACATGTTGCTGAGCTGTATGTGTACACAGTAGAGCTGTATATGTGTAATGTGCATGTAGCTGAGCTGTATGTGTACACAGTAGAGCTGTATATGTGTAATGTGCATGTAGCTGAGCTGTATGTGTACACAGTAGTGCTGCATATGTGTAATGTGCATGTAGCTGAGCTGTATGTGTACACAGTAGAGCTGTATATGTAATATACATGTAGCCCTAGGACATCCACAGGTTCCAGTCTCCTTAGGAGCTCCCTGGGTAATTCCTTACTTACCGGCCACTTTAGTTTCTTGGGGGGTGGCGGGCGGGAGTTTTAGTAGTTGTGATTTAGTCGTCTTTGGCGTTCTTTTAACGCCCATAGAAGTTGTATTTAGGGTCTAGGTCTGCACTGTGTCAGGGACTAACAATTTTCTCCGTCCCGATTAGTGTTAGACAGGGTGTTTTTGGGAATGTTTATATTAAGCTTGTTATGCTTTGCTGCTTGTGTTTTGTTGATTGGTGTTTGTGCTCTGTTTGTCTTTTTGTGGTATGTGTGGTCCTGGTGCGCCGTCCTTCTTCCTCCTGGCCTTCCTTTGCTTCCTTCTGCTGATATAGTTGGTTGTGAGTAGTGATTGGGACATTAAGGGTTTTTAGCTGGAACGTCGGGGGCTTAACTCCAAGTTCAAGAGGGCCTTATGTTTTTAGACTTTGTGAAACGCCAGTCTCCCCATACTATCTGCTTACAGGAGACTCACATCACGGGACAGAAGGTTCTCGCCCTGTAGAGTGCATGGATGGCTCAGGGTTACCGTGCTTCCTATTCTAGTTATACCAGGGGTGTCTCAGTTTAGTTACAAAGTCCTTGCCCTTGGTGGTTTCCCAGGTAGCCTGTGATCACTTTGGGAGGTTTGTCATTTTGCATTGTTCTCTGGGCTCCTTCTCATTTATTCTTCTATTGCTAACAAAATTTTGTCTTTTCCCTCTGATCCTGTTTTACTTGTAGGAGATTTTAATGTTGTTCCTGATCCTCGCTCCACTGCTATTGACCCTGGTTCTTCATCTTTTAATATTTGGTGCAAGGCGTTGGGCTTGACTGACCTCTGGAGGTGGAAATATCCCACGTCTTCTGCTTTCTCCTTTTACTCTGCTGCCCATAGATCCTTCTCCCGCATTGATCTGGCTCTGGCCTCCGAGGATCTCCTCCAGGCAGTAAGAGATGTTTTCTACACCACTAGGGGGATCTCAGACCACTCTGCTGTATTGTTAGTTCTCAATCTAGGTCTTAGTTCCCCTCCCGTATTTTGCGCATGCACCCTGGTTGGCTAAGGGGTGAGGCAGTGGTGGAGGCTTTAGGGGTTGCCCATAGTAAGTACTGGGAGCATAATGCTTCTTATCCTGATCCTCTAGTTCAGTGGGATGCTTATAAGGCTAGGATTAGGGGCGCTTTTATAGCGGGGGTAGCGGGAGCTTAGGTCGGCCACGAAGAATACGTTGTTTCAAGATGTTAGTGCTTTTGAGGTGGCTTATATTCGGGATCCTACACAATATCTCTGCTGGTTGTCCAGAAGGATAGGATTCAATTGAATTTTGCAAATATGGAAGCAGCGCTTTTTGCATTCGGGGATAAGAATGGGAAGCTACCTAGCGTACCTAGCAAAGGCTAGTCGCCCTGCCGCTTCTATTCCTTGTATTAAGGGGTTAGATGGTTCCATATTGTCTGACCCTCAGTTAATCAACTCTATCTTTAGGGATTTCTACTCCTCCCAATATTCTGCTCCTTCTAGACCCTGTCAGGGAGAACTTCTGTTTTTTCTACAGAACCTATCCCTCCCAAAGCTTAGTCGTACTCAGGCAAATGCGTTAGATACCCCTTTTACGTTGGAGGTGGTGAAACAGGCTATTAGGGAGCTTCCCAGTGGGAAGACCCTGGGTTTGGACGGGCTCATAGGTGATTGGTATGGGATGAACAAGGAGCGTTTAGCCCCTATACTCCTTCAATTATTTTATTCGGTGGCTGAGGCTGACTACCTTCCGGACTCTGATAGTGGTACTCCATAAGCCTGGGAAGGATCCGTTGCTACCTGACGTTACAGACCTATCTCCCTATTAAATGTTGATATTAAGATCTTTGCTAAAATACTGGCTTCTCGCCTGTATGGGGTCATTGGCTCTATCGTTCATCCTGACCAAACCGGGTTCATGCTGGGCAGGGCTACTGATGTTAACGTGAATCTCCTTCAGTTGAATATCGCAGCGGTGGGGGAAGACTTTCCTACAGGGATGGTGTTTAGTCTAGATATTTATAAGGCATTTGATTCTGTACTGTGGCCATATCTCTGGGAAATCTTGTCATATGGAAGACAAAAAAAGAGAACACGGAGCGCCTCATAGAATATTATCCTTCGTTAGAAAACAGCTATATGATGTATATAAACAGGGTGCTCACCTGTATAGGTTGTGGGTTAGCCACAACACTATTATACGTTAATCCCTCTACGGGGGGTAGATTGAGTAGTTACATCACTACTCAATCATAGCAAAAATTGAAGTCTCATTGTATTCGCACCACTGTCATGTTTTTTTGTATATTCCAAATATAGTGGTGCGAATACAATGAGACACCATTGTCGTGTGGATTCATATACTTTTTAAGGCATTTTGAGAATCATGTAAATTTTTGCTATGATTGAGTAGTGATATAACTTCCGTAGTTCCTCCTTCTCTAGCACACTTCTGGTGAATTGTGGATGCATGCGGACGCCGCAATAGATGTGAATGCCGTGATTAAGGTGCACACTAATGAATTGTTTTTATTTCCGCTGTTTTCTGAATGTGTATGTGTATATATTCTGTATTTAGAGTTTTGTGTATCATAGTCTTTGAACCTGAAGAAGGAGTTGTTCAGACTCCGAAAGCGCTTGTTATGGACTAATAAATGTAGCTTTTTTACTGTACATGACTGACTAGTGCATTTATAGCACTTAAGGGGACTTATTGCGCAACTGGAGCCCTTTTTTTTACTTTTTCCTTGTCTGGGAAATCTTGGGCATGTTTGGGTTTGGGTATACTTGATATAGCTTCTAGCTAAAGGTTTAGGTCTCCCAAAAAAATTCTTCCAATAAAGCGAAAGGGAACCTTATATTGCAGATATGATTAAAACTTCACTTTTAATAGTAGCTAGTAAAATAACCAAAAAAACAAACAAACAAAAGATCTAGTGCACAAAATATTAACGGGCCGCCACCATTAATAAGAGATATCGCTAGTAGAAGCTCAAATATCTGCTATTGGGCAGTCCTAGAAAAATGAAGGAGTACTGTAGTCGTAGGGCTACTATGTATCAATAGTCACTAGATCACTACTGCTGATCTTCCTTCAACAAAGGTGCATGTTACCATAATTCATATGCATAAGGTGCGTCTTCCAGCATAAATAGTGGTTGTCATAGTGCAGTAATGACTCTGCTAGTCACTATATCCCAGTGGTACAAGGCCTTGATAGCAGCATACATAGGCAGCAATAGATAGCACGTATCTTAGCAGCATATCATCATAACACTCCGTTCTGCAGCAATTAGTATTGCACTTTCCAGCATAGCAGCAGAAATACTGGTAGCAGCGTCAACAAGCAGCAATAGATAGCACATATCTTAGCAGCATACCGTCATTGTACTCAATTCTGCAACAGTAGATATTGCACTTTCCAACATAGCAGCAGTGATATATAGCAGCAGATTATAGAGTTGGCACCAAAGCAAAATTGATATCATTGCACTTAGCCCTTCAGTTGTGCAGCAGTTATATATTGCACTTAATTCAGTAGCTGCAGATAACTTGCAGTAAGCAGCAGTACAAGCTATTGGTTCCAACATCCATCCATAGTCATTGCATTTAGCCCTATGTGCTGCAGCTGTCCTTCATCTAATCCAATAACAAATGCATTAATAAAGCAGCATAGTTACATATCTTATCATGTCCAGAGCAGGGGTCCTACGCGTTTCCTTTGCCATCAATCATCAGGGACCGACGTCTTGGCTCTTTATTATAGTTTGATCCATGTGCTCATTTCTGTATGTGCGACTCTGGTGGCGGCCGTACAAAGAATATCTCGTTCGCGCTGTTTTTTAAGCTGGTTAGCTCCTCCCCCTACATCACATGACTCCCTCAGTCTGGGTCATACGCGTCATAGACGCGCCCCTGACCCATCCCGAGGATCTGAGATATCACGCTGTAAAGGGAGGAGGTATGTGACGTCAGGTAGCGCTTCACGCCTCGTTCTGACTTGGGAAACTATAGACACCAGTGGTTTGCGTTTCAGATCTCGATATTGATGCCGATCGGGACCGTCTACTCAAACAGGTATATATTAACCATATGTGTACTTCAGCACTCTAGTTCTTTGCAAGTGACATCTAGAGATTAAATTTGTAACTAATTGCAAGACACTTGAGTATTAGTTAATTTGTTTTTCACATTTAAATTGTTGTTTTTATCCATGAGTGTCTGCTGCCCTCGTCATCTTTGTCTCAGTAAGATATAATAGCTATTGGTAAGCCTAGAGACAAGAAAGGGGAGGTGTTATATAAAACAGGCATATGAAATGAAGTCATTAAGCCCTTTTGGCTTGACAGTATCTAATCTAAAGGTCCATTCTGCCTCCCTCTGGAGGAGAGCCCTACGACTACAGTACTCCTTCATTTTTCTAGGACTGCCCAATAGCAGATATTTGAGCTTCTACTAGCGATATCTCTTATTAATGGTGGTGGTCCGTTAATATTTTGTGCACTAGATCTTTTGTTTGTTTTTTTTTTTGGTTATTTTACTAGCTACTATTAAAAGTGAAGTTTTAATCATGTTTGGGTTTGGCCCTCTGTTTTGTGCCTGGGTCCGCTTGTTGTATGATTGTCCTAGGGCTCGTATTCGCACTAACCTAGATGTTTCGGCTTCCTTCCTTCTGGGACAAAGCAGGGGTGTCCACTATCTCCCTTCCTTTTTGCGCTGGCGATCGAGCCTTTGGCGGCGGCTATACGTAGAGATCCCACAATCTGTGGCATTCCCAGGGGGTCCATTGTAGATGCTGATGACACATTGGTGTATTTAGCAGATGCAGAGGGCTCCTTTGTTTCTTTAATTAACCTACTTGATAGGTTTAGCTCTGTTTCAGGATTGCAGGTAAATTGGGTTAAATCCTCTCTCATGGCACTCTTACCTGATATTGTACTTCCCTCCTCTCTCCCGGCAGGGGTACAGGCAGTCTCCTGCTTCAGGTATCTCGGGATAGAGGTCTCTGCAACTATAGAGGAATATATGACCCTGAATTTAGACCCGTTCTTGACCTCCACAGTTGAACGGTTGAATGCCTGGTCCTCTCTCCCTAGCTGGAAGGATTAATATTTTTTTAATGATTTATTTCCCTAAATTTCTTTATTACTTCCATCTGGCTCCTGTGACTCCCTCCCCCCCTAAGAAATATTTTAATAGACTGTGTGGTGCTCTGGGATCCTTCTATTGGCAGGGGAAGTCTCCCAGACTTGGTCGGGTTCTTCTTCAGGCTCCTAAACAGAGAGGTGGTGCCAATCCTAATGTCTATAACTATTTTCTTGCCTCTCAGTTGGTCTGTGCAGCATGGTGGATTGACCAGGATCTGTCAAACTCGATGACTGCCTTGGCTGGAGCACTGATGGGTTCATATGAAGCTCTCACTAACTCACTATACAGGTACCATTCTCGTTCCTCTTATCCTCTTCCCTTGCAAACTATAGCTAAAGTGTGGTCCCTGGTGTTGAGTAAATTTCCGCAGCCTTTGGTGTCTCCTAGGGCATTCCTGTGGGGGAATGTACATTTACCTCACCTTCATGGGTTACAGGAGGCCCGTTTCTGGGGTTCTCATGGAGTCAGGTTCGTGATTCACTTGCTCCGAGAGGATCAGGATTTCTTGTCCTTTGCAGAAATGAAAGAACGTTATGGTGTCCCTGGCAGTGCCTTTTATAGGTATCTTCAGCTGAGGCAGGCGGCTCAAGCACAATTTGGCTCCCTGACATTTACCCCTGTGCTTTCTGAGGTGGAGATTCTCCTGGGCACTGCAGATCTCACTAAACCCCTTACCCAGTCCTATGCTCTCCTTCAGACACTGGGGCCTAGCCTGTTCTCGAATGCTTATCATAAATGGGTGGCTGATATTCCTGATCTGTCTGAGCGCCAGTGGAAGGAAGTTGAGGGCTCATGTTACTCCCCGGTGGTGAGTAGTAGGGATCTGTAGATTCAGTCTCGGTATGTTTTGAGGTTATATTATACCCCTGCTAAGCTTAAATGTATTTGGGTTTCCCTGTCTGACTTATGTTTTCGTTGTTCTGTGGCGGTAGGTACCTTCCTGCATGCGGTTTGGGAGTGTCCAGTTATAGCCTCTTTTTGGAGGGAAGTAATGGGTTTTTTGGCAGACAATCTAGATTTTCCCTTCCTGCTTACCCCGGTGGTGTGCTTGCTGGGAGTCATAAATGAGTCTCTGGTTTGCATGGACGTATATTGATCCGATTCTTGCTATTCTGTGCCTGTAAAGTGGTAGTAATGACCTGGAAGGATGCTTCACCTCCTCCTTTGTCTCGCTGGCTGAACCTGGTAAATATATTTGTCCCATTGTAACAAGCCTTGTATATGACTCGTAGGTGCCTGAAGAAATTTGACAGGGTGTGGACTCCATGGCTTTTATTGGATGTTTCAGCTGACCAGCCGTCTGGAGTGGTCCATTAGGTTCCCTATAACAGGATATTAATATTGTAGGGGGGGGCTTTTGGAGTCATTGGGATGTGTGGGTGTGAATGAATGCTTGTCTCGTGGTGTGGGACTCTTCTGGAAGGTACCGGGGATTCTCTTTCCTTATGTGCTTAGTTGCCTTTCCCGTTTATGATATCCCGGTCACTGTGCTGGAGTTAACCTGTGGGCCTCCGGAGGCACCTGTTGCTTGTTACTAGAGATGAGCGAACTTACAGTAAATTCGATTCGTCACAAACTTCTCGGCTCGGCAGTTGATGCCTTATCCTGCATGAATGAGTTCAGCTTTCAGGTGCTCCGGTGGGCTGGAAAAGGTGGATACAGTCCTAGGAGACTCTTTCCTAGGACTGTATCCCCCTTTTCCAGCCCACGGGAGCACCGGAAAGCTGAACTAATTTATGCAGGATAAGTCATCAACTGCTGAGCCGAGAAGTTTGTGACGAATCGAATTTACTGTAAGTTCGCTCATCTCTACTTGTTACACTTTCTTGTTGTATTTCTTTATTGTATGCAAAACAAAAAAGTTAATACTTAAAAAAATATATATATACACATGTAGCTGAGCTGTATGACATGACATCGCTGGATCGGTGACTACGTTCTAAAAGAAAACGTTTATTAACAATTGGTAACAAGTTTGGAGATGCAGTATATGATATATGTATAAATGTCAGATATCCTATGTACATGGTAATATATAGATGTGTTGTCTGCATCATTTACTGCTCTGAATTGGCTTCTCTCCTGTGTGAGTTCTTTGATGCTGAAGAAGAGCTGATTTCCAAGTAAAACATTTCCCACATTCTGAGCATAAAAATGGTTTCTCTCCTGTGTGAGTTCTTTGATGACTTATAAGGTTTGGTTTCCGAGTATAACATTTCCCACATTCTGAACATGAAAATAGCTTCTCCTCTGTGTGAGTTCTTTGGTGTTTTTTAAGATTTGATATTTTAGTAAAACATTTCCTACATTCTGAACATGAAAATGGCTTCTTATCTGTGTGAGATTTTTCATGTTCAACGAGAGTTGATTTGTAAGTAAAACTTTTTCCACATGCTGAGCATGAAAATGGCTTCTCCCCTGTGTGAGTTCTTTGATGTTTAAGAAGATTTGCTTTCTCAGTAAAATATTTCCCACATTCTGAACATGAAAATGGTTTATCCACTGTGTGACATCTCTGATGTTTAAAAAGATTTGCTTTATCAGTAAAACATTTCTCACATTCCGAACATGAAAATGGCTTCTCCCCTGTGTGAGTTCTTTGATGTTGAACAAGATGTGATTTCTGAGTAAAACATTTTCTACATTCTGAACATGAATATGGCTTCTCCCCAGTGTGAGTTCTTTGATGTTTAAGAAGACTTGCTTTCTCAGTAAAATATTTCCCACATTCTGAACATGAAAATGGTTTATCCACTGTGTGACATCTCTGATGTTTAAAAAGATTTGCTTTATCAGTAAAACATTTCTCACATTCCGAACATGAAAATGGCTTCTCCCCTGTGTGAGTTCTTTGATGTTGAACAAGATGTGATTTCTGAGTAAAACATTTTCTACATTCTGAACATGAATATGGCTTCTCCCCTGTGTGAGTTCTTTTATGTACAATAAGACCTGATTCAAAAGGAAAACATTTCCCACATTCTGAGCATGAATATGGTTTCCTTCCTGTATGAGCTCGTTGATGTCCAACACCCCTTCTGTGACTTTTATTTTGCTGAACATTCTGTGATGACTGAGAAGACAGGACCTGTATATAAGGATGAGATGACAGATCTTGGCTGTGAAGGGCTGAGGGTGTATCTGGGATAATGGAATGTTCTTCATATGTATCTTGTGTGATATCATCATCTGCTTTATAATCTGAAGATATAAGATTCTCCTCTGATCTCCTGGTACAAGAATCTGCAGAGAATAACACAGATTTTATTATCAGAATTAACTCCTTAACAACCCAGGACACTTTTGTATTTCTAAGCAATAGCACTTTGTAAATCCACCCTTCATTTTTAAATAAGATTTACTGCAAAACTGAAGAAAGATAGTTACTATGATAGCGGAGCAGCCATACAACAGTGGTGTCAAACTGTGGCCCTACACATACGGCAAAACTTATACTCCCAGCAGGCCTGGACACCAAAAGTTTTGTCTGCCTCCTCTAGAGGATGCACACTGTCCTCGAAAGGTAAATCAAGGCTTCCCTCTCATGGTATCCCTTAGTGCGGTGGCTTTGAAACTGCGGCCTTCCAAATGTTGCAAAACTTAACTCCCAGCATGCCCGGGAGCTGAAGTTTTGCAAGATCTGGGTTTGACACCACTGCCTTACAAGGAGCAGGGACACCCGTCTTTGACAACCATGTGGACACAGCCTCAGGGAAAATCACTGCTATGGGGCCCGATGAGGGACCAAATGACTGTGCCCCCCAATCCACCTGACCCCGCAGGTTATAATGTAGCAGTCATCAAAACCACCCCCTTTATAATCCTCATGCCAGCCAGAGAATTCAGAAGAAGGATAGAGCAGTGGTTCTCCCCCAGGGGTACTTAGCAATTCTCCAGGGGGTATTTGAAAAAACTCAGTAATGGCAGCCACAGCCACTGGTAACTGGTCTGGACCACCTTGTAAGAAATGGTCGGCCGACGTCACTGCACCGAGGAGCAGGAGGACAGCAAAGGGGAAGAGCGGGCACTGGGTGCTGTGGGCAGGAACTACCATCAGCTTTGTTGCTCCACTCCTTCAACTATATATGGGGACAGTTTGGGGGCCAACAGCTATATTTGGGGGTACAGAGGAAGTCTTACAACTTTAAGGGGACACAAAGCGGGTCCTATTATTGTGAGTGACAATAAACATGGGGAGTCTGTAAATAGATGGATATTGTACTGCAGAAAGGAGCCAAAATGTTTGTTTGTCTGGTTTTGTGAAAACGTCTTGTATGGGAGAAATCTTCATGGCGGTCTAGGCCAGATAGTGAAGATAAGAAAACAACCCCGGTTAGAGAAGATGTCACCTGTAAATCGGGGGACTGGGGGGGGATAGGGAAAGGAACAGGTGGCGTGTTATAGAGGAAAGTGAAGCATATGAATTATACTATAATTACAAAATGTCTCTAATATGGGGGGACAATTTTTGGGGAATGGGCTGTCAAGGGGCACTCAGGCAAATAAAGAACCAATGGGATAGGAGATACGTTATATATCACGGGGGTCCGACGCTTGGGACTCCTTGCGATCTCCTGAACGGGGCCCTGGCAGTCTGCTTGAAGGGGGCGGACCAAACCCTGCATGGAGCGGCGGCTGACACTCCCCCCTCCATGTATCCCATAGAGATACATGGAGGGGGTATGTCTGCCGCGGCATCCTGTGGGGGTCAGAACGGGCGCTTCCGGCAGACTGCTGGGGCCCCATTCAGGAGATCACGGGGAGTCCAAAGGGTGGGACCCCCGTGATCTATAATGTATCCCCTATCCTGTCTAGGCAGAGTATAAAATGTTTGTCTTTTGTCTATTTACACGTATAGAAAGACTTATGTCCTAATAACGTTAGTGAAGTTTTCCAGGAACCAAGTTATAAGAGGAACCTTTATTTTTAATGATTTTCGCTCTCGGCTCGCCAGCCGCACCTATACCTCCATTTGGACCCACACAGGTGACCCGAACAGGAACATTTCTGTATCAGAGGGAAAGAATAAAGGGATTTAGAAGGGTACTCCACTGCTAGACATCTTATCCAAAGGATGGGGGATAAGATGTCTGATTGCGGGGGTTCGGCTGCTGGGGACCCCCAGGATCTCCCGCAGCACCTCCCCATTCTAAACAAAAGCCAGATTCCTGGAGCAGTGGTCGTGTCGTCACGGCCATTCCCCCTCGTGTTGTCGCACCCCCTCCCATAGACAGGAATGGAGGGGGTGTGGCCATGTATCTCCAGCTCTTCCATAGATCTCCCAGCAGCAGGACCCCTGTGATCAGACATCTTATCCCCTATCCTTTAGATAAGATGATTAGAGGCGGAGTAACCCTTTAAAGGCCAGTGCACATACCATTCATCAGAAGAAGGGTCATGCATGAAACTTGCTGGGTGTCCTACGGTGGCCTTGAATCCTGTGGATAGTGGATATATGTTTGATCACTGGGGTCCGACCACTGAGACCCCCCACGATCTCCATCCTGGTATCCTGTTTGTGTATCTCCGGCTCTCCCATAGAGATTTATGGAGAGACATGTCGGGAACCTCTTAGTGCGGTGGTGGACAATAATCCCTGCACGGAGCGGAGGTCACCTGTGCCTGGAGAGATCGGGGGTGCCAGGCAGGAGATCATGGGGGTCTCGGCGGCCGGACCCCCATGATCAGACAATTATTCCCTCTCCTCAGAATTCTTTGGAAGGTACCAACGCCATCTTGTGTAGCGGTTCGGACATAAGTTTGCAGCTTCTTTGTCGCTGACTGACCCCTGGTAGGACCCATAGCTGGGCTAACTGAACTAAGGCTTTTCGGGGTCTTTGGGGCAGAAGAAAGTGTCCAGGACAATTAAAGACATGGGATCTATGCAGAGTTACTGCAACATGAGTCCGCTCAGCGTACAAAAGGGAAGAGAACGACGTCACCTGTTTGCCCTGAAGTCCCAAAGATTCCAGTTACACTAATACTTCCGAAAAATATTATTGCAGCCGGTGACTTAATAGAATCTGTGACCCTTCTCTGTGTTTAGTGGTTACTACTCACCTGGGCGGTTACCTGTAGGAATGTCCTCCTTATACTGCTCATCACCGCTCACATCTGTCTCTTCTTCTACTTTTACTATTATGTCTGGAGCATTAATATAGATCAGATCTTTCCCTGTAGGAATGTCCCCCTTAAACTGCTCATCACCGCTCACATCTGTCATATTAATATAGATCAGATCTTTCTCTGTAAGAATGTCCTCCTTATACTGCTCAGTACTGCTCACATCTGTCTCTTCTTCTTCCCTTATGTCTGTAGCATTAATCGAGATGAGATCTTCCCCTGTAGGAATGTCCTCCTTATACTGCTTATCACCGCTCACGTCTGTATCTTCATCTTTTATATCTGTAGGATTAATATAGGTCAGATCTTTCCCTGTAGGAATGTCCTCCTTATACTGCTCATAGCCGCTCACATCTGTCTGTACTTCTTTCTTTATGTCTGTAGCACTAATATAGATCAGATATTTCCCTGTGGTAATGTCCTCCATATTCTTCTCATCAAGAGGACGGGGACATCTCTCTGGTGCTGTTCTCTTACTGGATCTGACTGTAGGGAACACATACAGAGACTGAATTCATTCTTTACATACAAATAATGAGAGGACGTGTGTATATAGTCATGTCTATTACCTGGTGATGTGAGGGGCTGCTGATCCTCCATCATGACCTGATCCTTGTACTGATCCTTGTGTCCTTCTACATACTCCCACTCCTCCATGGAGAAATAGACCGCCACGTCCTGACACCTTATAGGAACCTGACACACAATGATACAGTCATCACCCCGACCCCTCCAGTGGTGTTACTGTATAATGTCCCAGCATTCCCAGCAGTGTCACCTCTCCAGTCATCACCAGACCCCTCCATTACTGTATAATGTCCCAGCAGTGTCACCTCTCCAGTCATCACCAGACCCCTCCATTACTGTATAATGTCCCAGCATTCCCAGCAGTGTCACCTCTACAGTCATCACCAGACCCCTCCATTACTGTATAATGTCCCAGCAGTGTCACCTCTCCAGTCATCACCAGACCCCTCCATTACTGTATAATGTCCCAGCATTCCCAGCAGTGTCACCTCTTCAGTCATCACCAGACCCCTCCATTACTGTATAATGTCCCAGCATTCCCAGCAGTGTCACCTCTCCAGTCATCACCAGACCCCTCCATTACTGTATAATGTCCCAGCAGTGTCACCTCTCCAGTCATCACCAGACCCCTCCATTACTGTATAATGTCCCAGCAGTGTCACCTCTCCAGTCATCACCAGACCCCTCCAATACTGTATAATGTCCCAGCATTCCCAGCAGTGTCACCTCTCCAGTCGTCACCAGACCCCTCCATTACTGTATAATGTCCCAGCAGTGTCACCTCTCCAGTCATCACCAGACCCCTCCATTACTGTATAATGTCCCAGCAGTGTCACCTCTCCAGTCATCACCAGACCCCCTCCATTACTGTATAATGTCCCAGCAGTGTCACCTCTCCAGTCATCACCAGACCCCTCCATTACTGTATAATGTCCCAGAAGGGTCACCTCTCCAGTTATCACCAGACCCCTCCATTACTGTATAATATCCCAGCAGGGTCACCTCTCAGTTATCACCAGACTCCTCCATTACTGTATAATGTCCCAGCAGTGTCACCTCTCCAGTCATCACCAGACCCCTCCATTACTGTATAATGTCCCAGCATTCCCATCAGTGTCACCTCTCCAGTCATCACCAGACCCCTCCATTACTGTATAATGTCCCAGCAGGGTCACCTCTCCAGTCATCACCAGACCCCTCCATTACTGTATAATGTCCCAGCAGGGTCACCTCTCCAGTCAGCAGCTCCATCATCTTGTTGATGAGTTCTCGGATCTTCTGTTCATCCATTTCCTCATGTATCAGGGAGTGAGGTGGGGGCCCCCGGATTAGGCTCAGGGTTCTTCCCCATCCTTCACACACAGGGGCCCGACTGCGCCCACTAGAGGACTTCTTCACTACTGTGTAATCCTGTGTATGGAGAGACACATTAATATCACTACATACATTCCCAGAATCCCTCACCTCTCCAGTCATATCCATCTGTAATTACATAGATAAGAATGAGGTCATGTGACATCACTCCCAGAATCCCTCACCTCTCCAGTCATATCCATCTGTTATTACATAGATAAGAATGAGGTCATGTGACATCACTCCCAGAATCCCTCACCTCTCCAGTCATATCCATCTGTTATTAGATAGATAAGAATGAGGTCATGTGACATCACTCCCAGAATCCCTCACCTCTCCAGTCATAGCCATCTGTTATTACATAGATAAGAATGAGGTCATGTGACATCACTCCCAGAATCCCTCACCTCTCCAGTCATATCCATCTGTTATTACATAGATAAGAATGAGGTCATGTGACATCACTCCCAGAATCCCTCACCTCTCCAGTCATATCCATCTGTTATTACATAGATAAGAATGAGGTCATGTGAAATCACTCCCAGAATCCCTCACCTCTCCAGTAAGACGGAAGAGTATCTGTAGGGTGAGGTTTATGATCCTGTCGGCCATCTTGTTCCTGTCTCTCTCCATGGTTGATGGGTCATCCAGGAGAATTCTCTTATATAGAAGATATCAGCAGAGGATCCTGGATTGGAGAAACCTGAAGGGAAGAAGAGGAGACGATGATAAACCGCACCAGATTCTATGGAGAAATAAAATCCATTTCCTGGAGATAATCTGGGGAAACATCTGAGGATTATAGTCACAATAATGGAGGCTGTAAACCTAGTCGGGGTCCATCATAGTCTGTGGTGGAGTCATGGGGGATGGGTAGAATATGGAGACAGGAATCCACCGTCCATGTTATCCAGGAAATACCAGAAGCCACGAGTGGTGAGAAGAGGGAAATGGTGGACAAAGTGTCTGTATGCATACGTATATGTTTATTGTGAGCGGCTTTACCTCATCTCACCTTCTCTCATAGTGGACTGAGGACATCTAGACCTGATATTCCTTCATTGTATGTATCCCACTGCAAACAAACCATTGTGCCTCCCCCTTAGGGGGTGTAAAGACTTCTTTATGTCGGGAGTGCCCACATTATGGATCCTTTTCATCTGGAACACGTTGTTTGTGGTAACAAAGGGGATGGAAAAGAGGGGCCCCGAGCAGAGATGGGAGAATCCTGAGGAGAGACCATATGTTACCGCTGTGCCTCGTGTGCAGGCTGTGCGGCCGTAAGGAAGGAGGTAGAAGCAGCCACCGGGACCACAGCGGCGGCCATCTTAGATTGCTGTATGGAAGAAATGGCTAGTACCCCGGGAAGACATTAACCAGATGACAGGTTGAGCAGGGAGGTGACCTGCAGCCCTTCACTATACAAACACGCCCCTTCCATAGACCTGCATTGAGAGGGCGTAACGGAACAAGGGGTGTGGCTATGCAAGCACAACCCTCGCTCCAATCGTTCGGAACACTAGGGCAGCAGAGTACCCCTTTAATGGGTTAATCATTAGCGGGGAGTCCTGGCTGCTTATAGCTCCTAAGCTCTAAATCCCATATGGGGCGCAGGGCGTAAATGTACTGCATGTTCTTAAAGGAGTTCTGTAGTAAAAAATAACCAACGGATAGGGAACAAATTATAGATCGCAGGGGGTCTGACTGCTGGGACCCCCCTGCGATCTCTTGTACGAGGCCCTGACAGTCCGCAGAAAGAGGGCGAGCCAACCCCTGCACGGAGTGGTGGCCAAAACGCCCCCTCAATGTATCCCATAGAAATACATGAAGAGGGAGCTTCGGCAGCTGCTTCCTGTGGGTTTCAGATCGCCTGCTTCCTGCAAACTGCTGGGCCCCCGTACAGGAAATCGCGGGGGATCCCAGCTGTCAGGCATCTGCAATCTATAACTTATGTTATTTTACACTGCACTAGTCCTTTAAGGGTAAATATTAAACATCCCCAATAATCCTGATCTGATGGTGACCGCACACACATACCTGTATCTGTAGAGGAGCCGTGTGCTTACAGGACCTGCGATGATGTCACCGTCATGTGATCAGTCACAGGGAGGAGGAGGAGTCACATGATCAGGGGCTGCTGCTCTGAGAAATCTCCACACACAACACAACAGCAGTGACTGCCCCACCAGGACCTGCTCTGTATCTGCTACATGCTGGGATGATGTCACAATCATGTGACCAGTACCCATTTCGGGGGGGGGGGGGGGTTTAGCAGTATAGATGTGACTGTGGCTGAAGGACCTGTGGGGTGGATCATGTGACAGTAGTGGGCGGGGTTGAGCAGTGTTGGAGAGGAGATTGTAGTTGAAGGACCTGTGATAATGGTCATGTGACAGCAGAGTCCTGCATACTCTGAGCAGATGAGCCTAGAGCAGCAGCCCCTGATCATGTGACTCCTCCTCCATGTGACTGATCACATGACGGTGACATCATCGCAGGTCCTGTAAGCACACGGCTCCTCTACAGATACAGGTATGTGTGTTCTCTCCCTGTCAGGATTCTCTTACGTCCCCCCAGCAGCACAGATGGTATATTCCTCCCCCCGCACACTGGTATGACCCATGCATTGTACTGACAATAAAACCTTACAAGGGTTAATCGCACCCCCTCCCCTATATAGAGGCCGATCCCCTCATCCTGTGATTTCTCCTTTGGGGATTATTTTTATGTATTTTTGTGTTTATTACTTTAATAATATTTTATCTTTGCTCCTGGTGAGAGAAGGGTTAATATATTGTCTTGTTTCTGCTGCTGTTTGTGTTATTCCGCCATCTTTACTCATTTCCTATATCTCCGCCCAGTTGGCCCCCAGCTAGAAGCCCCGCCCTCCTGTCCTTGTGGCCCTATTCCTGTTATGTCTTTACCTCTAATATGTCAGGTTCTTCTTCTCCTTCTGGTTCTCTCCCCGCGGTGTCCACATGTCTCCCCGGCCGCCGCCATCTTGTAGAAGGAGGTTTATGGAGAACTGGGCCGACTCCTCTGTGGATCCAAGCTCTATGGTGGGGACGGGCTGCACCTCAATAGGTAGGGGGCGCTGTGCTCGGGGAGGAGATAGTGAGGGGGAGATAATGTAGATGGAAAACTGGGCCGACTCCTCTGTGGATCCAGGCTCTGCCGACACGCCCCCTCCCATAGACATGAATGGAGGGGGTGTGGCTGTGACATCACGAGGGTGTGTGGCTGTGACATCATGAGGGTGTGTGGCTGTGACATCACGAGGGGGTGTGGCTGTGACGTGACACAATGAACCCCTATAAAGGTGACTCCGCCCCCAGACATCTTCTCCTCTCTCTGAGGGAGGGGACAGACATTGATCTATAGATAAAATATAGTAAAATGATACATTAACCCTTCATCTCCCACATCCTATAAATCTTCCCATCTCCTCCGGCTCTGGTGTCCAAGGTGATAGATTAGTCGCCATCCATGAGTCTCATGATAGATTCTACCAGACGTGGCCCCCGTGGATGTGATTCCAGGATCCTGTGGAGTCGCCGTCCTGTTGTGTCCTCCAGCGTGTTCTCTGCTATATTGCTGGGTCATGTGATTGGTCGTCCATTCCCGCCTTATGCTCCTCCCCCCCTTGTTTCCCTTCACCCTCTATCCTCCCTTTTCCTTCTCTTTTCTTTTCGTTTACCTTCTTGTCTTTCTTTTCGTGTTCTCGGTGTTTGTTGTTTTGTTTTTGATTCTTTGCCCCCAAAGATTCTGAAAGATTTTCTGGTAAATTTCCGAGGACGTCATCATAGAGGAGAACTCATCCGAAATCATTGTGACTATAATGTCTCCTCAGATGTTTCCCCAGATTATCTCCAGGAAATGGATTTTATTTCTCCATAGAATCTGGTGCGGTTTATCATCGTCTCCTCTTCTTCCCTTCAGGTTTCTCCAATCCAGGATCCTCTGCTGATATCTTCTATATAAGAGAATTCTCCTGGATGACCCATCAACCATGGAGAGAGACAGGAACAAGATGGCCGACAGGATCATAAACCTCACCCTACAGATACTCTTCCGGCTTACTGGAGAGGTGAGGTATTCTGGGAGTGATGTCACATGACCTCATTCTTATCTATGTAATAACAGATGGATATGACTGGAGAGGTGAGGGATTCTGGGAGTGATGTCACATGACCTCATTCTTATCTATGTAATAACAGATGGATATGACTGGAGAGGTGAGGGATTCTGGGAGTGATGTCACATGACCTCATTCTTATCTATGTAATAACAGATGATATCACTGGCGAGGTGAGGGATTCTGGGAATGTATGTAGTGATATTAATGTGTCTCTCCATACACAGGATTACACAGTAGTGAAGAAGTCATCTAGTGGGCGCTGTTGGGCCCCTGTGTGTGAAGGATGGGGAAGATTCCCGGGGCCCCCACCTCACTCCCTGATACATGAGGAAATGGATGAACAGAAGATCCGAGAACTCATCAACAAGATGATGGAGCTGCTGACTGGAGAGGTGACCCTGCTGGGACATTATACAGTAATGGAGGGGTCTGGTGATGACTGGAGAGGTGACACTGCTGGGACAATATACAGTAATGGAGGGGTCTGGTGATGACTGGAGAGGTGACACTGCTGGGACATTATACAGTAATGGAGAGGTCTGGTGATGACTGGAGAGATGACTTCTGGGACATTATACAGTAATGGAGGGGTCTGGTGATGACTGGAGAGATGACACTGCTGGGACATTATACAGTAATGGAGGGGTCTGGTGATGACTGGAGAGGTGACACTGCTGAGACATTATACAGTAATGGAGGGGTCTGGTGATGACTGGAGAGGTGACCCTGCTGGGACATTATACAGTAATGGAGGGGTCTGGTGATGACTGGAGAGGTGACACTCCTGGGACATTATACAGTAATGGAGGGGTCTGGTGATGACTGGAGAGGTGACACTGCTGGGACATTATACAGTAATGGAGGGGTCTGATGATGACTGGAGAGGTGACACTGCTGGGACATTATACAGTAATGGAGGGGTCTGGTGATGACTGGAGAGGTGACACTGCTGGGACATTATACAATAATGGAGGGGTCTGGTGTTGACTGGAGAGGTGACCCTGCTGGGACATTATACAGTAATGGAGGGGTCTGGTGATGACTGGAGAGGTGAAACTGCTGGGACATTATACAGTAATGGAGGGGTCTGGTGATGACTGGAGAGGTGACACTGCTGGGACATTATACAGTAATGGAGGGATCTGGTGATGACTGGAGAGGTGACACTGCTGGGACATTATACAGTAATGGAGGGGTCTGGTGATGACTGGAGAGGTGACACTGCTGGGACATTATACAGTAATGGAGGGGTCTGGTGATGACTGGAGAGGTGACACTGCTGGGACATTATACAGTAATGGAGGGGTCTGGTGATGACTGGAGAGGTGACACTGCTGGGACATTATACAGTAATGGAGGGGTCTGGTGATGACTGGAGAGGTGACACTGCTGGGACATTATACAGTAATGGAGGGGTCTGGTGATGACTGGAGAGGTGACACTGCTGGGAATGCTGGGACATTATACAGTAATGGAGGGGTCTGGTGATGACTGGAGAGGTGACACTGCTGGGACATTATATAGTAATGGAGGGGTCTGGTGATGACTGGAGAGGTGACACTGCTGGGAATGCTGGGACATTATACAGTAACACCACTGGAGGGGTCGGGGTGATGACTGTGTCATTATGTGTCAGGTTCCTATAAGGTGTCAGGACGTGGCGGTCTATTTCTCCATGGAGGAGTGGGAGTATGTAGAAGGACACAAGGATCAGTACAAGGATCAGGTCATGATGGAGGATCAGCAGCCCCTCACATCACCAGGTAATAGACATGACTATATACACACGTCCTCTCATTATTTGTATGTAAAGAATGAATTCAGTCTCTGTATGTGTTCCCTACAGTCAGATCCAGTAAGAGAACAGCACCAGAGAGGTGTCCCCGTCCTCTTCTTCCAAAGGATGATCAGGTAGATGGAGATATTCCCTATGATCTGTAGAAGGGCTGTGAAGCTCTTGTGGTCAGTCCTCTCACCCTCCATGACTCCTCATCTCCTGCTCATCTATAACATCCCACGTGACTTCTCCTACTGTCTGATGACTTTACTATATTTATTTTACATCATATGAATCAGGGAGAAGATCCGAATAATATTAATGCTCCAGAGACAGATGTGAGCGGTGATGAGCAGTATAAGGAGGACATTCCTACAAAGAAAGATCTGATCTTTATTAATGCTACAGACATGAAGGAAGAACAAGAGACATATGTGAGCGGAAATGAACAGTATAAGGAGGACATTCCTACAGGGAAAGATCTGATCTATTCTACAGACATAAAGGATGAAGAAGAGACATATGTGAGTGGTGATGAGCAGTTTAAGGAGGACATTCCTACAGGAAAAGATATGGACAATAATAATGCTACAGACATGAAGGAAGAAGAAGAGACAGATGTGAGCGGTGATGAACAGTATAAGGAGGACATTCCTACAGGTAACCGTCCAGGTGAGTAGCAACAACTTAAAGGGGTATTCCAGGAAAAAACTTTTTTTTATATATCAACTGGCTGTAGAAAGTTAAACAGATTTGTAAATTACTTCTATTAAAAAAATCTTAATCCTTTTTCAGTACTTATGAGCTGCTGAAGTTGAGTTGTTCTTTTCTGTCTAAGTCCTCTCTGATGACACCTGTCCCGGGAAACGCCCAGTTTAGAAGCAAATCCCCATAGCAAACCTCTTCTAAACTGGGCGGTTCCCGAGACACGTGTCATCAGAGAGCACTTAGACAGAAAAGAACAACTCAACTTCAGAAGCTCATAAGTACTGAAAGGATTAAGATTTTTTAATAGAAGTAATTTACAAATCTGTTTAAATTTCTAGAGCCAGTTGATATATAAAAAAAGTTTTTTCCTGGAATACACCTTTAACCCCTTAAGGACTGAGCGTTTTTCCACTTTCCTTTTTTCCTCTTTACCTTTAAAAAAATCATAACCCTTTCAGTTTTGCACCTAAAATCCATATGATGGCTTATTTTTTGCGCCACCAATTCTACTTTGTCTACTTTGTCATTTTACCCAAAAATCTACGACGAAACGGGGAAAAAAAAATCATTTTGAGACAAAATAAAAAAAAAACACCATTTTTAACTTTTGGAGGCTTCCGTTTCTACACAGTACATTTTCCGGTAAAAATGACCCCTTCTCTTTATCCTGTAGGTCCATACGATTAAAATGATACCCTACTTATATAGGTTTGATTTTGTCGTATTGCTGGAAAAAATCCTAACTACATTAAGGAAAATGTATACGTTTAAAATTGTCCTGTTCTGACCCCTATAACTTTTTTATTTTTCCACGTATGGGGCGGTATGAGGGCTCATTTTTTGCGTTGTGATCTGAAGTTTTTAGCGGTACCATTTTTGCATTGATAGGACTTAATGATCGATGTTTATTTTTATTTACACTGTGTTTTTTATGGGAAAAGGGGGGTGATTCAAACTTTTAATAGGGGAGGGGTTAAATGATCTTTATTCACTTTTTTTTGCAGTGTTATAGCTCCCATAGGGACCTATAACACTGCACACACTGATTTCTTATACTGATCATTGTTATCCCATAGGGACCTATAACACTGGACACACTGATCTCTTATACTGATCATTGTTATCCCATAGGGACCTATAACACTGCACACACTATCTTATACTGATCATTGTTATCCCATAGGAGACTATAACACTGCACACTCTGATCTCTTATACTGATCATTGTTATCCCATAGGGACCTATAACACTGCACACTCTGATCTCTTATTCTGATCATTGTTATCCCATAGGGACCTATAACACTGCACACACTGATCATTTTTATCCCATAGGGACCTATAACACTGCACACTCTGATCTTTTACATTGATCACTGTTTTCTCATAGGAAACCAGTGATCGATGATTCTGCCGCTTGACTGCTCATGCCTGGATCTCGGGCACTGAGCAGTCATTCGGCGATCGGACAACGAGGAGGCAGGTAGGGACCCTCCAGCTGTCTTGTTACCTGTTCGGGATGCCGCGATTTCGCTGCGGCTATCCCGAACAGCTCCCTGAGCTAACCGGCATGCTTTCACTTTCGTTTTAGACGCGGCGTTATTAGCCACAGGTCCCAGCCGTCGTGGCCCTGCGTTATAGAAAGGGAAAGGACTCATGATGTACCGGTACGTCATGAGTCCTTAAGGGGTTAATATAGAGCAGAGTCACAGATTCTTCTGCTGTAATAATTGTGTAGAATTCTTTAATCTCTCTGTCCTGTGTCTTGCTGTATATTCTTCTATTCACCCAAAATGCAAACTAATGTGATACTACAGCTGGAATATGGACAAGAAATATCCCTATGTGTACGAGGCCATCACACCCGCTCCCATAGACTTGCACTGAGAGGGCACGGTGTGACATCATGACAAGATGAGGTTGTGGTCAGAGATCTCGAGGAGCTTTTGTCTTTAATCATCCTAATTGACACTAGGTTCAGAGAGAGAAACCACCATTTCGAGACCCCTTGAGGAGGCCTTCTGTCAGATTGTCACCTTGCCTTTCATGCCCTCCCTCACCTCCCATGTCTCCCCTCACCTCCCATGCCTCCCTCACCTCCCATGTCTCCCTCACCTCCCATGCCTCCCTCACCTCCCATGTCTCCCCTCCCATGCCTCCCTCACCTCCCATGCCCCATGATGAAACCTTGGTTTCCCGATCAGCTGTGAGGACGTGGAGGGTCCCCACCAGCCTCCTCTGCATCCGATCATCGCTCTATTGCTGAGATCCAGACAGGAGCAGTGGAGCGCCGATAACACTGATCAATACTATGCTATGGCACAGAACAGTGTCTGCAATCAAAGCATTGTATGTAATAGTCTCCTATGGGGGCTATAAATGTGTAAAAAAAAAAAAAAAAAAAAATATATATATATATATATATATATATATATATAGTTAATAAATTTGATTTAACCCCTTCCCTAATAAAAGTTCGAATCACCCCCTTTCCCATAAAAAAAAATGTAAAGAAAAATAAATATAAACATGTGGTATCGCCGTGTGCGTAAATGTCCAAACTATAAAAATATATCGACAATGGCGAACACGTAAAAAAATTCCAAAGTCCAAAATTGCGTGTTTTGGTCACTTTTTATACTATAAAAAGCGATCAAAAAGTCCTATCAAAACAAAAATTATACTGATAAAAACTTCAGATGACGGCGCAAAAAAATAAGCCCTCATACCGTCCCGTACACAGAAAAAAAAAAAAAGTTATACGGGTCAGAAGATGACAATTTTAAACATAATTTTCGTGCATGTAGTTATGATTTTTTCCAGAAGTACGATAAAATCAAACCTATATAAGTAGGGGATCATTTTAACCGTATGGACCTACAGAATAAAGAGAAGGTGTCAATTTTTGTAATTACATTTATTTCAAACTATGCAAATTATGCAAATTGAGTATTCTTGTGATCGTATTCACCTGAGAAATAATTTTACCGCAGTGAATGAAGGATCGGAGCCGCAAAAAATTAGTTATGGCAAAATAAGACATTTGCCTCTTAGAGAATAGCTTAAATTTCCTGAGTTGTTAAGTGGGCACTCTCATTATGGTGAATAAAAAATATTTCTAATATACTTTTTAATATGTTTCAAATAAAAATGAAGTTTTCTATGTTTTATTTGTGCTTAAAAAAGCTCAAGGGCACATTTTCCCCCATCTCTTACACAGACTTTGGACCGAAGTCCAAACACAGGAAGTACAGCCTGGAGTGCTAAGGGGGGTCCAACCAACAGCATATGGCAGTTACGTGTGAGAGGAGCGATGATTGGATGAGGCTGAACACCCCCCCCCCCTCAGCACTTCACGCTGCACTTTCTGTGTTTGGACTTCGGTCCTAAGTCTGTGTATAAGATGGAGGAAAATGTGCTCTTGAGCTTTTTTAAGTACAAATAAAACATAGAAAACTTCATTTTTTTAAACAAAGTATATTAGAAATATTTTTATTCACCATAAGGGGTGCAATAGCAAAAATTAGTTTTAATAAGTTACTCTTTAAGGGGTTAAAATAAAATCTGTGTTATTCTCTGCAGATGACCGTACCAGGAGATCAGAGGAGAATCTTATATCTTCAGATTATAAAGCAGATGATGATATCACACAAGATACATATGAAGAACATTCCATTATCCCAGATACACCCTCAGCCCTTCACAGCCAAGATCTGTCATCTCATCCTTATATACAGGTCCTGTCTTCTCACTCATCACAGGATGTTCAGCAAAATAAAGGTCACAGAAGGGGTGTTGGACAACAACGAGCTCATACAGGAAAGAAACCATATTCATGCTCCGAATGTGGGAAATGTTTTACTAAGAAATCAAGCTTTGTTGATCATCAAAAAACGCACACAGGAGAGAAGCCGTTTTCATGTTCAGAATGTGGGAAATGTTTTACTAAGAAATCATATATTGTTACACATCAAAGAACTCACACAGGGGAAAAGCCATTTTCATGTGCAGAGTGTGGAAAAAGTTTTGCTGACAAATCAGCTCTTGGTTATCATCAAAAAACTCACACAGGGGAGAAGCCATTTCCATGTTTAGAATGTGGAAAATGTTTTGCTCAGAAATCAGATCTTGTTAAACATCAGAGAACTCACACAGGGGAGAAGCCATTTTCCTGTTCAGAATGTGAAAAATGTTTTACTGAGAAATCAAGTCTTGTTCATCATCAAAAAACTCACACAGGGGAGAGGCCATTTTCATGTTCAGAATGTGGAAAATGCTTTACTTGGAAATCACGTCTTGTTAATCATCAGAGAACCCACACTGGGGAGAAGCCATTTTCATGTTCAGAATGTGGGAAATGTTTTACTGAGAAAGCAACACTTAAAAAACATATAAGAACTCACACAGGAGAGAAGCAAATTCAGAGCAATATATGATGCAGATAACACATCTATATATTAACCATGTACATAGGATATCTGACATTTATACATATATCATATACTGCAGGGGTCTCAAACTGGCGGCCCTCCAGATGTTGCAAAACTTCAACTCCCAGCATGCCTGTGAGGGGAGTCAACTTGTTATACGTATTCATATAACCTTTTATAATAATCCTTTATATGATTATACACCATGTCTATAGTCCACCATCTTGTCTATGTTCCTTCATTATGAACTGAGTGTGAACTTTACCAGAATTATAACCAGGAAACTTGTAAACAAGAACCACAACTGCTGAGCGTACAGAAAACTCCAAGGCTACTGAGTCTGGCTATCATACTTATAATGCAATATAATTCGCGTTCGGGAGCTGGCAAGGATGATAGGGATAGAAATAACACCGATTGTGGAGACCAGGGTATGGTGACTCCTAGAATGCTTTTCATTAGCCCGGCGCAGGTATACCAGAAGGGTTGGACAATAGGGCACGTCCATAGCACATGATACAGTGTGCCCCTGTGTCCACAACCTCGCCAACATGTATCTGGGACAGACTGGTAAAAAATAGCTAGCTTGTCTGGAGTATGATACCAGCGTAAGATTGTTTTATAGGCCGATTCTACGTGTGAGGAGCATTACGAAAAGCTTCATGCCAGGTAGGCATTGGAAAGGATGTATGTAGCTCCCTCTCACACATTCTCAAAGGGTAAGGTTTTGAAAGTGTGTTCGTTAGTAATAAGGCTAAATATATTGGTTTTAGACCTTTCTGTGGTGATGTAAGTAATTGATAGCTGAGCCATCCATATTTCCCTGAGCAGGATGTAGATTCTGTAAGAGGTGCCTAAGTTGTAAGAACTTGTAAAAATCACGTGGCGGGATGTCATACTTCAGGGTTAAGTCTGAGTAGGACATCAACATTCCATCTATGAGCATGTGTCTAAGTTGTAGAATGCCCTTCGCTATCCAAGGGGATAAATCCAAATTGGGGATTTGAGCTTTCAGGAATGTCAGTGGTAAGTCAGTTCTCACCAAGGGGACTGGGTTCGCCATAAGAGATAGAAAAAATGTCCAAGCCATATAGGAAGCCTTAACTATAGGATTGGTGAGTAAGGGGGGGGGGGTGTTCCAATATGGGGCGTATAATACATCTTTTAGTCTAAATGGGGCTACGTAAAAGTTTTCTTTTTGACCCAAGGGAGGGACGCTGAGTTGCACCACCAACGCTTAATCAAAGCCACCAATGTAGCCACATAGTAGAATTGTATGTTCGGGGCGCTCAGACCACCAGCTAATCTGGGGCGTGACATAATGTGCGAGGACAGCCTGGGTTTCCTGCCCGCCCATATGGTTTCATATTTGTTTATTAGTTTATCAATTATACATAATACACAATACAAATCAAACAACAAAAAAGTTTTCCTGGCAAAACAGGTAAAGAAAAGAGAAGTACAAAACAAAATACCATATATCATGTTAGACAAAGTAGGAAGAGTCTATGATCCCAAGGGCATGGCAGACGCATTCGCCAGCTATTATGAAACTCTGTATAACTTAAAGGATGACCATGAGACCACTCATCCAACTCCAGAAGTAATAAACGAGTTCCTGGTGAGTGCGTCGTTGCCATGTCTCTCTAGCATACAAGCTGCTGAATTATCCTCCCCCTTTACTAGAGAGGAAGTTAAAAATCATATCCGTCTTTTTAAATCAGATAAATCTCCAGGTCCGGACGGGCTGTTAAAGGGGTACTCCGCCCCTAGACATCTTATCCCCTGCTGGGGACCCCGGGGATCACTGCTGCAGCACCCCGCTATCATTACTGCGCAGAGCGAGATCACTCTGCACGTAATGACTGGCAATACAGGGGCCGGAGCATCGTTACGTTACGGCTCCGCCCCTCGTGGCGTCACGGCCCGCCCCCGTCAATACAAGTCTATGGGAAGGGGGCGTGGCAGTCGTCACGCCCCCTGCCATAGACTTGCATTAAGGGGATGGGCCGTGATGTCATGAGGGGCGGAGCCATTACGTCACGCTGCTCCGGCCCCTGTATCGCCCGTCATTACGCACAGAGATCGCTCTGTGCAGTAATGATGGTGGGGTGCCGCAATGGCGATCCCTGGGGTCCCCAGCAGCGGGACCACGGCGATCTAAAATCTTATCCCCTATTCTTTGGATAGGGGATAAGATGCCAGGGGCGGAGTACCCCTTTAAATGAATTCTTTAAGATCCACTTGGACAAGTTGGTTCCCTGCTTAACGTATCTGTTCAATGAAATTTTAATGACTGGGAAAATTCCAGAAGAAATGCTTGAGGCAGCTGTAAGAGCTTTACCCAAAGCCAGGAAAGATCCAACTGTACCGAGCAGCTATAGACCTATCTCCCTGCTAAATAGTGATATTAAATTCTATGCGAAATTACTGGCGGCGAGAGTAGGTCTAGAGCTGCCGAAGTTAGTTAATATGGATCAGGTGGGGTTCATAAAGGGCCGACAATCCCTGGATGGGACAAGACGGATCTTAAACCTTATTGAAGGGGCGACACGCGGTCGGATGCCTTCTCTACTCCTAGCTTTGGATGCGGAGAAGGCATTCGACCGCGTTCACTGGGGATATCTGAGAGCCGTACTGGGGAAATTTGGGTGTACCCCCAAATTAATATCTGCAATCATGGCTCTGTATGAATGTCCAGCGGCAAGAGTATGTATAGGAGGTACAGTGTCAAGAAAGTTCTGCATAACGAATGGTACAAGACAGGGGTGCCCCCTATCCCCGTTGCTCTTTTCTCTAGCAATAGAGCCATTAGCTCAACAGGTGCGGGAGTCTGCGGAGATTCAGGGCATCCCTGTAGGAACCATAGATCACCGTATTACTTTGTTTGCGGATGACATATTGATTTCATGCACAGAACCATGTAGGTCCCTTGAGACAGTAATGACATTAGTAAAGGACTTCGGAAGTGTAAGTTATTATAAATTAAATGTGACAAAATCCATTTTACTACCTTTAAACATAGATAGAAATACTAAAAATAAATTAGAGGCGAAATATCCTTATGTTTGGGCAAGGGACCACTTGGACTACCTCGGGATAAAATTGACCAGTTCTCTTAAAGAAACAAGGCGAATTAACATAGAAACATTAAAAATACAATTAAACGCAGATATAGCATTCTACTCTGTTACCAATTTTGTGGATAGGGCGTATATCGGTCATTAAAATGGTCTTACTGCCCAAAATATTATATGTATTTCAGAACCTCCCAATTACAATCCCAAGATCAGTAATAAAGAGTATACAAAATATATTATCACGGTTTATTTGGAGAAATAAGAAACCCAGAACATCAAGTAAAATACTATACTTGCCGGGCATTAACATATGACCGGGCATCCCTATTCGCCCAAGCGCAGAGGCTGTGGCAAAACGATGCTTCAGCACATTGGGTGAATATGGAGACCCAACTAAGTGGAATGTCCTTACCTTGCTTGGCATTGTGGGAAGCAGCTTTGTTAGGGAGGACGAGGAATCTGAATAGTTCAACCTTGAGGGCAAGTGTAGATATTTGGCTAGTTGCTGTCACGATGCCGGCTGGCAGGTAGTGGATCCTCTGTGCCAGAGAGGGATTGGCGAGGACCGCGCTAGTGGACCGGTTCTAAGTCACTACTGGTTTTCACCAGAGCCCGCCGCAAAGCGGGATGGTCTTGCTGCGGCGGTAGTGACCAGGTCGTATCCACTAGCAACGGGTCACCTCTCTGACTGCTGATGATAGGCGAGGTACAAGGGAGTAGACAGAAGCAAGGTCGGACGTAGCAGAAGGTCGGGGGCAGGCGGCAAGGTTCGTAGTCAGGGTGGATAGCAGAAGTTCTGGTACACAGGCTTTAGACACACAATACGCTTTCACTAGGCACAAGGGCAACAAGATCCGGCAAGGGAGTGCATGGGAGGAGGTTAGATATAGTCAGGGACCAGGTGGAAGCCAATTAAGCTAATTGGGCCAGGCACCAATCATTGGTGCACTGGCCCTTTAAGTCTCAGGGAGCTGGCGCGCGCGCGCCCTAGAGAGCGGAGCCGCGCGCGCCAGCACATGACAGCAGGGGACGGGAACGGGTAAGTGACCTGGGATGCGATTCGCGAGCGGGCGCGTCCCGCTGTGCGAATCGCGTCCCCAACGGCCATGACAGTGCAGCGCTCCCGGTCAGCGGGACTGACCGGGGAGCTGCAGGGAGAAAGACGCCGTGAGCGCTCCGGGGAGGAGCGGGGACCCGGAGCGCTAGGCGTAACAGTTGCCCTGTCGCACCAGTTAATTGATCCAAAATACCTCTGAATTTGATCCAGCATCTCCTGGCCGAGACGGACATCTTTCAATGGATGAGCAGCGGTATCATCTTGGGAGACATCAGTGACGGAAATATCCTTTTACCTTTTTCAGATATAGTTGATAAATTTAAAGTTCCGTCAAAAGATTTTTTTAAATATCTGCAAATCCGTCACTGGATTCTTTCCCTTGAAGGAAGGAGGCCCGCAACGGGACGGGGGATCCTGGATATAGAGAGACAGATGAAGAAAAGGGGAATAACTAGGATTTATAAGGCCCTACAAAGCCTCAGTGAGCCAGTAAAGATGCAGTTCCATGAAAAATGGCAAAGAGATCTGGAACTCCAGATAACCAGCGAGGCATGGACTAGGGTATATTCAATCCCATTCAGAACCTCAAGATGTGTATCACAAATTGATGTACCGCTGGTATTATACACCAGATAAATTAGCAAAGTTTAATCCGAAATCATCCCCAGTATGTTGGAGATGCGAAAGAGTGAAAGGATCTTTAATCCATTTATGGTGGGGATGTTCGATGGTCCATCGGTTGTGGGAGGAAACATACATGCTCCTACACTCAGTACTGGGGGAAGAAGTGGGATTGAACTGGGGACCACATGAATTTAACATAGCTTTCCACATTCTGGCAGCCACCCGGAGCCCCATAGCAAAATGCTGGAGAAAAACAGAGGTACCAAACATAAAGGAAATAGTAGCTTTCCAAGTGTGCACTATGGAAAGTTGGCGGCTGGAGAGACTAGGAGACACAAAAAAAAAGGGCTGAAAGAACAGAGATGTGGGCTAACTTCAAAATAAAACTAGAAAAATGGGGGAAAATGTATGAATTAATTGTATGAAGTAAATAAAGTACCGAGGACAGTAAGGGAGAACTTGAGGAGGCGATGGTGGAAGGGCGAGGATGAGGAGTAAATGTGTGGTTGTGAATGATTTTTTTTTTTTTTCGTTGTTTGATTTGTATTGTGTATTCTATAATTGATAAACTAATAAACAAATTTGAAACCTGCCGGCCCATATGAAGGAGGAGAGTCCTTTTTTGCGCTTTAAGAAAAAAGGAGAAGGGAAGAAGTTTAGGTAGAGTTCGAAACAGAAACAAAAGTTTAGGCAAGAGAAACATTTTGTAGGTTGCTACCTGACCCACCCAGGAGATCTCCAATTTAGCCAAGTGAGCCATGTCCGATTGTAAGGTAGTTAACAATTTTTCATAATTGTCCGCATATAGTAATTTAGAGGGGTAAGATAAGTGAATGCCCAAATATTGTATGTTAGAGGATCGCCATTCGAAGGGGTGTATCGTTTTGTGTTTCAGCAATACTGATGGGGGGAGGTTTATAGGTAAGGCTTGGGTTTTTGTGTTGTTTAAGTGATAGTAGGATAGGTTACCATACAACAATATGTTACACATCACTGCAGGGAGCGAGATTGTTGGGTTGGTCAGTGAGAGTGTGACGTCATCCGCATAAAACGAGATGATGTGCTCACTCCCACCATGACTCCAGACACCTGCCCATCCTGTCTGATAGAGTGTGCAAGGGGGCTCCATGGAAAGAACGTATATCAGTGGAGATAAGGGACATCCCTGACGAGAGCCATTTATTATCGGGAACAGTGTAGAGAGGGCGCCATTCACCAACACCTTAGCCGTTGGTGTGGAATATAAAGCGGTAAGAGCGGAAACAATACTCCCAGTGAAGCCCATGTGCGTTAAGACAGAGAAGGCGAACGACCAACGGAGTCGGTCGAACGCCTTCTCCGCGTCCAATGCTAGTATAACTGCCGGGGTAGATGTGCGTTCAAGATGGTAGAAGTGTTGTCAGATCCTTGATGGCTGACAACAAACCCCGACTGGTCTATGTGCACTAAGGATGGTAAAACTTTAGAAAGGCGGCAGGCCAGGAGCTTTGCGTAGATTTTAACATCCTGGTTTAAGAGCGAGATAGGCCGAAAGTTTTGAGGACTGTCTGGCTCTTTTCCCGGTTTCGGCAATGTGGTAATTATGGCCTGCAAATTTTCTGTAGGGAATTTGCCTATACGTATTGCAGCACTGCAAAACTCCACAATATGTGGGGCAAGCTGTTTGCGAAAAGTTTTGTAGTATGAAGAAGCAAAGCCGTCCGGACCTTGGGCCTTGTCTGTGGGTAGGGATTTAATAACCATCAAGACTTCAGGAAGTGTGACCTCACAATTGAGATCTAGTAGTTGAGTCTGAGTAAGGGTAGGTAGGTGTAGGCTAGAAAGATAGGAATGTATAGAGGATGGGAGATCAGGTGGAGAGGGGATAGAGTCCGTCAAGTTGTATAGATGCGAGTAAAAGGAGCTAAATCCATTAGCAATATCAGATGGGGTATAAAGTTTGTCGTTGGTAATGGGATGTAAAAGGTATTGTATACGAGATTTCACCTGGCGCTGCTTTAGGCAGCTAGCTAGTAATTTGCTGGCCTTGTTGTTCTGGGAATAGTATCGTGCCTGCAGTTTCCTATAAGACTTCTCATAAGAGGAGAGAAGCATGCAACGTAAATCTCTTATTATGTTCGACACTATTTCTGCATGAGCGGGACATTTGGTTGGTTTGTTCAGCTTGTTGAAATTGGGCTAAGGTGTCATTGATAAGCTGTTCTCTTTGTTTTTTCAAGATAGAACTATACTTAATGCACAGACCCCGTATGACTGCCTTATGGCATTTCCATACTAGGATAGCATCCGTAACGGAGCCAGAGTTGCTTGTGAAGTAGTCATCTATTTCCTTTCTTAAGCCTGGAGCATAGATCGGATGAGACCACAAATAGGGATTGTTGCGCCAAGCATAGCTCTGAGGAGAAGAGGTGTGATCACGAATTTTCAGAACCACCGCTGCGTGGTCCGACCATTTTATCGGTTGAATGTCAGTATAGAAAGATAGGTTAATAAGTGACCTATCTATCAAAAACATATCTATACGGGAGTATGAGTTATGTACACCAGATAAAAAAGAATAGGCCCTCTCTGTGGTGTGGTGGATATGCCATATGTCATAAAGATCTGTTGCAGAGAGGAAATGAGTTAAGGAGGAGGAATGAAAACGTGAGGAGGAGGTAGAGTCTATGGCAGGGTCTACAACTGAATTAAAGTCCCCACATACCACTAGGGATCCCCAGGCTGTGGTTTTCACCTTTTTCTTTAAGCGCTGCAAGAAGCGCGTTTGGCCCTTGTTAGGTGCATATAGAGACACAATAGTAAATTGGGCAGTGTTGATGGTGCAACGGAGTATTACGTACCTCCCTTGTTCGTCGATATAATCTTTCAGGGTAAATGCGACAGAGTTCTTGACTGCTATGAAGACACCTCGTGCTTTGGAACTGAAATGAGAGTGAAAAAGGTGAGTATATGTAGGGTGGTGTAGACGGTGGGCATCCCTAGCTAGTAAATGCGATTCCTGCACGCATAAAACATCACATTTCAACATTTGAGCTTCCTTCCATAGGTACGCCCTTTTACGGGGAGCGTTTAGCCCGTTGACATTAATACTAACAACAATTATAGCCATACTAACAACGTTGTTCTGAGAAGATAACTAACAGGCTTGTAATGAATATCAGAGCGGCAAGACGCACCCCCCAGCCAGCGTGCATCCTCCCGGTTATCACTGAGCATTACAGGTAGACTAAGCAAGATAGGGGCACCAATGTGTATACAACAAATTAGAACAAAGGAACATGAATAAAATACATAAAGAAAGAAGAATGGTGTGCCGTAGCATGCACCATCCCACAAACAATAGGGGTAAGAGTCCATTCTGAAACTGTGCACTCTGGTCACAGCACGGAGCCCACACAAAACACAGTCGAAAACTACACCGTCCATGGAGACGATTTTCAGGCCATAGCTCAGTCGGTCACCTTGTCCGGGGTTCTAGAAGGTTGGGAGCCTGCAGAGGAGAAAATTGGTGCAATGTTCCATTGAGCCAGCAGTTTTTCCCCTTCCTGGAGAGAACGGACAACATGCATAGAGTTGTTATGTCGGATAAGCAGGCGAACCGGAAAGCCCCACCGGTACAGAATTTTAGCTGAGGTTATGGGAAGAAGCGATCTGCGAGCCTGCAGGGTGGAGGCAGATAGGTCTGCGTAGACTGTTATTTTGCGATATGGAGCAGCTAAACCATTATTGCGGCGTGCATATTCCATCAGCTTTTCCTTGATTTGGAAAAAATCAATGCGTGCCAGGACATCGCGTGGTACAGTGTCCTCCAGATGTTTGGGTCTGGAGACCCTATGAGCTCTGTCCACAATTCATTCAGACCTGGAGCAGTCAGGCAATGCGGCTTGAAGCAGGGAAAGGACAAAGTCTGGTATATCTCCAGGAGCCACATTTTCCGGTATGCCGCGCAGTTTAATGTTATTGCGGCGGCTCCTGTCCTCAAGGTCTGCCACTTTAAGTTTCAGGGCAAGCACTTCATCTTCCACATCGTTAGTTTTGTCAATAACCGAATTGTGGGATGTCGCAAACTGTCCAAATTTCTGTTCTACATGGTCTACTCTGCTCTCAAGATCTTTCACTGTGGCACTGAGAGGGTTAACTAATTTGTGCATATCTTGCAAAAATGAGGAACGTAAGACTAACAGCATTTCTTTAACCCCTTAAGGACCGGAGGTTTTTCCGTTTTTGCATTTTCGTTTTTTGCTCCTTGCCTTTAAAAAATCATAACTCTTTCAAATTTACACCTAAAAATCCATATGATGGCTTATTTTTTGCGCCACCAATTCTACTTTGTAATGACGTCAGTCATTTTGCCCAAAAATCTATGGTGAAGCGGGAAAAAAAATCATTGTGCGACAAAATTGAAAAAAAAAACGCTGTTTTGTAACTTTTGGGGGCTTCCGTTTCTACGTAGTACATTTTTCGGTAAAAATGACACCTGATATGTATTCTGTAGGTCCATACGATTAAAATGATACCCTACTTATATAGGTTTGATTTTGTCGGACTTCTGGAAAAAATCATAACTACATGCAGGAAAATTAATACGTTTAAAATTGTCATCTTCTGACCCCTATAACTTTTTTATTTTTCCGTGTATGGGGCGGTATGAGGGCTCATTTTTTGCGCCGTGATCTGAAGTTTTTAACGGTACCATTTTTGCATTGATAGGACTTATTGATCACTTTTTATTCATTTTTAAATGATATAAAAAGTGACCAAAAATGCACTATTTTGGACTTTGGAATTTTTTTGCGCGCACGCCATTGACCGAGCGGTTTAATTAATGATATATTTTTATAATTCGGACATTTCCGCACGCGGTGATACCACATATGTTTATTTTTATTTTTATTTACACTGTGTTTTTTTTTTTATTGGAAAAGGGGGGTGATTCAAACTTTTAATAGGGGAGGAGTTAAATGATCTTTATTCACTTTTTTTTTGCACTTTTTTTTTGCAGTGTTATAGGTCCCATAGGGACCTATAACACTGCACACACTGATCTTCTATGTTGATCACTGGTTTCTCATAAGAAACCAGTGATCAACGATTCTGCCGGATGACTGCTCATGCCTGGATCTCAGGCACTGAGCAGTCATTCGGCGATCGGACAGCGAGGAGGCAGGTAGGGGCCCTCCCGCTGTCCTGTCAGCTGTTCGGGATGCCGCGATTTCACCGCGGCTATCCCGAACAGCCCACTGAGCTAGCCGGGATGCTTTCGGTTTCACTTTAGACGCGGCGTTCAACTTTGAACGCCGCGTCTAAAGGGTTAATAGCGCGCGGCACAGCGATCAATGCCGCGCGCTATTAGCCACGGGTCCCGGCCGTTGTTAGAGGCCGGGCCCGACCCGCTATGACGCGGGGCCACGCCGTGGCCCCGCGTTATAGATCGGGAGTGGACACATGACGTTCCAGTACGTCATGTGTCCTTAAGGGGTTAAGGGCTGTATCTGTAAGGGCTTGATTGGAGACCGGCACATTAGCCAGTGGGTCATTTGCATCCAGGGTCCCACAAGCAACAACCCCCCAGTGTCCTACCTCAGTGCCATCGGTGTTGGGCAGCAGAAGAGAGCGCTCAGAGAGGGGGCTGCATTCCAGAGAGCCGACCATTGGAGAGGCTGGAGGGTTCATGGAGAAAGCCCGTTTCCTGCTTTCAGCCGCTGTGTCGCTGGGCAGCTCGGAGCCCCCGGACAAGCTAGGCGCTGCTCCGTCCGTGCAGGTGGCTCTGCAGAGGTACGTGTGGCAGGTACCAAGGACGTTCTGCGCTGGAGCTGTGGAGAGTTGCAGGCTCTGTCGCCACTCTGCTGAGCGCGTCTTGTGTGTGCTGCAGGGCCGCCGGCGCCATCTTGACCCGCGCCGTTCGGGGGACAAAGAGGAATTGCGCCAGGGAATCTAACTTGGCTTGTCTCCGTCGCCTGGCAGTCATAGTGGCAGATGTTCCGGAGGTGATGGGGAGTCAAAAGAACGGTGTGTGGCGGTTTCTTTGTCGCTTTAGTAGGCTTCTGTACGGGGCTGCTCTAAACTGCGACCATGCGCCTCGGCTACCAGGCCACGCCCCCTAAGGCTATTGAGTCTGAAGACATCACACTTCCTATCCTGTGGGATATAAAGGTTCACTTAACCCCTTGTTACGTTCACCGAGGGGTCTAGTTTCCAAAATGGTATGCCATGTGTTTTTTTTGTTGCTGTCCTGGCACCATAGGAGCTTCCTAAATACGACATGCCCCCCAAGCAAAATTTGGTCTCAAAAAGCCAAATATGACTCCTTCTCTTCTGAGCATTGTATTCGCCCGTAGTGCACTTCAGGCCAACTTATGGGGTACCTCCATACTCAGAAGAGATGGGGTTACAAATTTTGGGGGGTATTTTCTGCTATTAACCCTTGCAAAAATGGGAAATTTGGGGGGAAACACATTTTTGTGAATTTTTTTAATTTATTTTTTTACGTATGCAAAAGTCGTGAAACACCTGTGGGGTATTAAGGCTCACTTTATTCCTTGTTACGTTCCTCAAGGGGTCTAGTTTCCAAAATGGTATGCCATGTGTTTTTTTTTGCTGTTCAGGCACCATAGGGGCTTCCTAAATGCAACATGCCCCCCAAAAACCATTTCAGAAAAACGTACTCTCCAAAATCCCCTTGTCGCTCCTTCGCTTCTGAGCCCTCTACTGCGCCCGCCGAACACTTTACATAGACATATGAGGTATGTGCTTACTCAAGAGAAATTGGGCTACAAATATACGTATAAATTTTCTCCTTTCACCCCTTGTAAAAATTCAAAAATTGGGTCTACAAGAACATGCGAGTGTAAAAAATGAAGATTGTGAATTTTCTCCTTCACTTTGCTGCTATTCCTGTGAAACACCTAAAGGGTTAAAACGCTGACTGAATGTCATTTTGAATACTTTGGGGGATGTAGTTTTTATAATGGGGTAATTTGTGGGGTATTTCTAATATAAAGACCCTTCAAATCCACTTCAAACCTGAATTGGTCCCTGAAAAAAAGCGAGTTTCAAAATTTTGTGAAAAATTGGAAAATTGCTGCTGAACTTTGAAGCCCTCTGGTGTCTTCCAAAAGTAAAAACACGTCAATTTTATGATGCAAACATAAAGTAGACATATTGGAAATGTGAATAAAAAAAATATTTGGAATATCCATTTTCCTTACAAGCAGAGAGCTTCAAAGTTAGAAAAATGCAAAATTTTCAAATTTTTCATCAAATTTTGGGATTTTTCACCAAGAAAGGATGCAAGTTACCACAAAATTTTACCACTATGTTAAAGTAGAATATGTCACGAAAAAACTGTCTCTGAATCAGAATGATAACTAAAAGCATTCCAGAGTTATTAATGTTTAAAGTGACAGTGGTCAGAATTGCAAAAAACGTCCGAGTCCTTAAAGGTGAAAAAGGGCTAAGTCCTTAAGGGGTTAATGTCATATCATGACCAAAGAGCCAGTGTGATAAAACTTCCTGTGTGTTTCCCAGGCTCAGCAGATGTAACACAGCATGGCAGCGCTTGATTATGCAGTGATGAAAGGAGGGAGAAGGATAAGATATGCTCTTCCCTGTGGGGTGATGCAAGATGTTTGTGGAAGAGGAGGACCCGCATGAGGGGGAGGATAGGCGGGTGGTGTTAGCAGTTAAACCTGATTAGTGCAACCATGGTGGTGTCACCAAAATTACCTGGCCTTGTTACAGTGAAGCCTCATTCTGCAGGATGTTGAACCATTGGGCCATGTATTGGCCCTGGCCATAGCTACTACTCCATGTATCTATGGTAGCATGCATTGTTCTGCTCACAGAAGCCTGAAGGCCGTGGAGTCAACAAGATGGTGCGGGAACACCTACCAACAGCTTGACCAGGTGCAAATTAAGGCGCAGTACAACAGGGTAAATACTGTTGTCTGGAGGACATAGATTCTCCAACAGATACAGTCTTGACAGTCCCATGTGGTGACACTCCATATGGCTACATAGAGACGTAGTTCTTATACTCGGACCCTGGCCACGGCTTACTCTCTGTATGTACAGATGACATAGTACCATGTTATCTTCATCTGGTAAGGTAGAAAAGAATACCGGGCAGTGACTGCTCCACCTGACTGTGCTCCTCCTCTGGAAGGTGTTTTATAGAACCTACATATACAGCAGCGTCTCCGTCACCTGAGCTCATCAGAACAGCAGCCCTACATCTGTTACATTTCACAGTTTTTACCACCTACTTTGGCTATGCTTTTCTGATACTGCCACAACCATCCTGCTCTGAACACGTCAACTCCTCCTCAACTGGTTCCCATGTCTTCTCCCACACAATATCCTCAAAAACAAACTCCTCTTCATCCAAGCTACTCCTTTCTTCATAAACTTCTTGGGCTCCTTGCTTGCCCTCAGCATAGCCATTATGACACCTTAAATTATCCTCATCACACCTACCACCACCAGTCCTGCGGGTGCTAAGCTCGGCCACCAATTCCCCCTCCACCACGTTGGCAACACACTCTAAAGCTTGACTCTCCTTGTGGCTAGTGCTATCCTTCTGCATAGCAGTAGGAAGGGGACAAAGACAGATGAGGATACACAGTGTCTAGGTTGGACATTTCCACCGCACCATTTGACTGTAGACGAGGAGGAATCCACTGAGGTGGCTCACCGTCATATTGTCATATAGAGTCCCCAGCTGATGCATTATAACCCCTTAAGGACTCAGACCATTTCGACCTTAAGGACCAGAGCATTTTTTGCACATCTGACCACTGTCACTTTAAGCATTAATAACTCTGGGATGCTTTTACTTTTCATTCTGATTCCGAGATAGTTTTTTTTTGTGACATATTCTACTTTATGTTAGTGGAAAATTTTCGATGATACTTGCATCATTTCTTGTTGAAAAGTTCCAAAATTTGATGAAAATGTAAAAAATTTAGCATTTTCTGTAACTTTGAAACTCTCTGCTTATAAGGAAAATGGATATTCCAAATAAATAATATATTGATTCACATATACAATATGTCTACTATATGTTTCCATCATAAAGTTGACATGTTTTTACTTTTGGAAGACATCAGAGGGCTTCAAAGTATAGCAGCAATTTTCCAATTTTTCACAACATTTTCAAAATTTGAATTTTTCAGGGACCAGTTCAGTTTTGATATTACAAATACCCCATAAATGACCCCATTATAAAAACTGCACTCCTCAAAGTATTCAAAATGGCATTCTGTAAGTGTGTTAACCCTTTAGGTGTTTCACAGGAATAGCAGCAAAGTGAAGGAGAAAATTCAAAATCTTCATTTTTTACACTCACATGTTCTTGTAGACCAAGTTTTTGAATTTTTACAAGGGGTAAAAGGAGAGAAATCCCCCAAAATTTGTAACCCAATTTCTCTCGAGTAAGGAAATACCTCATTTGTGTATGTCAAGTCCTCTGTGGGTGCACTACAAGGCTCAGAAGGGAAGGAGCGACAATGGGATTTTGGAGAGTGTTTTTCTGAAATGGTTTTTGGGGGGCATGTCACATTTAGGAATTTCTTTTCACTAAAATGCTGGTTTTTCCCCAAATTTTTAATTTTTACAAGGGGTAATAGGAGAAAATGCCCCCCAAAATTTGTAACCCCTTCTCTTCTGAGTATGGAAATACCCCATGTGTAGACGTCAAGTTCTCTGTGGGCAGAATATTAAGTCTGAATATTAAGATCTCCCATAATATTTCTCATTTAGAAATAGCTCGAAAAATTCTATATAGATGGTATTTAACACCGTATAAACTGGCACAAATGTTCCCAGGCCAATTTAACAAATGCTGGCGCTGCAATGAAGGAGAAGGCAATATGATTCACATATGGTGGGATTGTAGAGGGATACAACCCTTTTGGTGTAAAGTGTACTCTACTCTGCGTACAATTATAGGCTACACTCCCCCTTGGGGCCCAGAAGTGGCATTACTGAACCTGGGCCTCGAGGAGGTCCGTTTTGCAGATGCGGTTATAGTGGGACATTTTCTCACAGCTGCCAGAGCGGCAGTGGCACTAAAATGGAAAAGCGTAGAAACACCTGACCTTCAGTATATTATCAATAAAATCCACTATCATTATAGTATGGAAAAATCCATTGCTTCTGCTAATAACCAATTGTCAAGATTTACTTCTATATGGGCAAATTGGCTTGAATTTAGATCTTAATAACTCCGTCTCCCCCCCCCCTTTTTTTTCTTCTTCCTCTTTCTCTCTCCCCTTCCCTTTCTTGCTTTTTCCCCTGTTCTCTTCGTTCTTTTTCTTTAAACTTTTGTTGCCCAAATTTGTAAATGTATAATCCTACAATTTTATGCCAATATGTTTATGTTTTATGTATATACGAAAAGAAAAGAGAAAAATAAAGAATAATAAAAAAAAGTTCTCTGCGGGCGCACTACAATGCTCAGAAGAGGAGTCACATTTGGCTTTTGGAAAGCAGATTTTGTTGAAATGGTTTTTGGGGGGCATGTCGCATTTAGGAAGCCCCTATGGTGCCAGAACAGCAAAAAAAAAAAAAAAAACCCATGGCATACTATTCTGGAAACTAAACCCCCTCAAGGAATGTAACAAGGGGTACAGTGAGCCTTAACACCACACAGGTGTTTGATAAATGTTCATTATAATGGGATGTGAAAAGGAAAAATTTGATTTTTTACACTAAAATGCTGGGGTTACCCCAAATTTTTCATTTTCACAAGTGGTAATAGGATAAAATGTCACTGTACATTTGTACATACATTTCTTTGGAGTAAGAAAATACCTCATATTAGGACATAAACAGCTCTGCGGGTGCACACCAGGTCTTGGAGGAGCAGGAGCACAGTCAGGGGCCTCGAGCATTTACATAGCTGCCTATGGAGCCAGAAGAGTGGGACCCCCCCTCAAGGAACATTACATGGGGTACACTGAGTTACTAAATTGGGGTACAGTGGGACGTAAAATTACAAAATAGGTTGTTATGTTCCCAGATTGATGACCCAGAGCATAGCCAAAACTAAAAAATATGCCCGCCCCAAACCCTATGCTCTGAGTCATCATTCTGGGAATGTGATGTGTGTGGCCGTCCCTAACCTATTGCCTCAAATGCGCCGCTCAGGTGGGGAGAGAGCGCTGCACATTTGAGGCAACATAAAAAAGTCCCCAATGATAGTGACTCAGTGACCTATGACCCAGAGAAAAAAATACCCCCAGAGGTCTTATCAGGGAAGTGTGTAGTTAATTTGTTTGGTATAATTTATATATAACAGTGTGTGATTAGAAATCACACACCATGATAAGAAAAAAATAAAGGGGGACAAATGCGGACCCTTGAGGACCTATTAGGGGGTCAGCGGGATTTTTTTTTTTTTGGGGGGGGGTCCTGAAGGGTTAAATATTAAGATTTAAGAACCTGACGCGTTACATTCCCTATATACAACGTCAGGGACAATATTACATTTATTATAAGTCCAGTGTGCGGAGATGGATATAATAATAATAAATCATATAAGAGAGAAAACTTTTATTAACAATTGGTAACAAGTTTGGAGATGCAGTATATCAGGGGTCTCAAACTGGTGGCCCTCCAGATGTTGTATAACTTTAACTCCCAGCATGCCAGGACATGCCCGGACAGCCGTTGGCTGCAGATAACCGTTGTCGGCCATGTTAAGGAATTTAACCAATTCCTTCAGGTACATTTGCTGTTTGAGGCCAAATTGGAAATGTTTTATCAATCAGGCCTGATAGATTGGAAGAAATGACACAGACTGGGATCTGTATACAGCGTCTTCTGACGTTTACTACATACAGCAGAATTCTTATAGGCAAAGATGAAAGGACGGCAAACTGCCCAATGATACCTGGTTACAAACAGGCGTCTTATCTCTAAGTAGGAAGGACGGGAAGTGTGAACGTCTTCAGACTCAGTAGCCTTGGAGTTTTCTGTACGCTCAGCAGTTGTGGTTCTTGTTTACAAGTTTCCTGGTTATAATTCTGGTAAAGTTCACACTCAGTTCATAATGAAGGAACATAGACAAGATGGTGGACTATAGACAACATGGTGATGATATATAAAGGATTATTATAAAAGGTTATATAAAAAGGTATAACAAGCTGACTCCCCTCACAGGCATGCTAGGAATTGAAGTTTTGCAACATCTGGAGGGCCGCCAGTTTGAGACCCTGCAGTATATGAGATATATATATATATATATAAATGTCAGATATCCTATGTACATGGTTAATATATAGATGTGATATCTCCGTCATTTATTGCTCTGAATTGGCTTCTCTCCTGTGTGAATTCTTATGTTTTTTAAGATTTGATTTCTCAGTAAAACATTTCCCACATTCTGCACATGAAAATGGCTTCTCCCCTGTGTGAGTTCTTACATGTTTAACAAGACCTGATTTGCAAGTAAAGCATTTTCCACATTCTGAACATGAAAATGGCTTCTCACCTGTATGAGTTCTCTGATGTTTAACAAGATGTGATTTTTGAATAAAACATTTTCCACATTCTGAACATGGAAATGGCTTCTCTCCTGTGTGAGTTTTTTGATGATAAAGAAGACTTGATTTCTCAGTAAAACATTTTCCACATTCTGAACATGAAAATGGCTTCTCCCCTGTGTGAGTTTTTTGATGTTGAACAAGATTTGATTTGTCAATAAAACACTTCCTACATTCTGAACATGAAAATGGTTTCTCCCCTGTGTGAGTTCTTCGATGTACAACAAGGTATGATTTATTAGTAAAACACTTCTCACATTCTGAACATGAAAATAGCTTCTCCCCTGTGTGAATTCTTTGATGTTTAACAAGCCTTGGTTTCTCACTAAAATATTTCCCACATTCTGAACATGAAAATAGCTTCTTCACTGTGTGAGTTCTTTTATGTACAGCAAGATGTGATTGCTGAGTAAAACATTTCCCACATTCTGAGCATGAAAATGGCTTCTCCCCTGTGTGAGTTCTTTGATGTGTAACAAGACCTGATTTAAAAGTAAAACATTTCCCACATTCTGAGCATGAATATGGTTTCTTTCCTGTATGAGCTCGTTGATGTCCAACACCCCTTCTATGACTTTTATTTTGCTGAACATCCTGTGATGAATGAGAAGACAGGACCTGTATATAAGGATGAGATGACAGATCTTGGCTGTGAAGGGCTGAGGGTGTATCTGGGATAATGGAATGTTCTTCATATGTATCTTGTGTGATATCATCATCTGCTTTATAATCTGAAGATATAAGATTCTCCTCTGATCTCCTGGTACAAGAATCTGCAGAGAATAACACAGATTTTATTTTAACCCCTTAACAACTCAGGAAATATAAGCTTTCTTCTGAGAACAACAAAATAGAGAATATCTTTCTCGGGATGTGCTATAAAACGTAACCTTTAATTATTATTACTAAGTTAAAAAGGTAAATTACTTAGTGTTGTTAATATAACATTGCACAATGGCAAAAAAAAGAAAGAATGCACTGGCTAAGTGCGGCTGCGCCCAGCCACACAAAGTCCCGCGCATAAACTGTTAAAAAAAACAGTGTCAGAAACTCTAAATATACCGCCAACGCGTTTCTACCACCGGCCTTGGTGGTGTCATCAGGGAGGTATATGCAAAAGACAATCGTAACTTCACATAGAAATGGAGCCCACTAAAGTCAAGTAAGTGGGGCTGTTTAAATCAAGACAACTATATGATGCTGTGGACACGATTATAACCACAGCGAATCACAAGAATCGGAGGCAATTTAAAGGCAGCCTCCAGCAGTTGCAAAATAATATGATACAATTAGCCCATGGACCCAAACGACAGAATCATGTACAAAGTATATGGCTACATCTGCGCTATGACAGTCCTGTAAGGGAAAAAGAAATTGTATTTCCTCATATATATGAATATGTCCCAAGGCTCAATTGTTCAGATGCCGCTGATATTGTGCATCACCTGCAAAATAAAACAAAAGAATCCCACTCACAATAGTGTCCTGTGGAGAGAATTTTCTATAGATCTGTACGGTGACAGACTATAGTACTCACGGCTACTGCAGTTATACAGTTGTCCGGCGTGAGACACCTGCATCCAGCAGGGAGCCGGGAATTACTGGCTCTCTCGCAGGTTCCGGCGCACGTGTGGCGTCTGACGTCACATCCGCTCATGGCCGCGGCTAAGTATGCACTAGGCCCCGCCCCCGGTCGACGCAACCACCGAGGGCGTGTGCAGCTGCGCACGTCAGAGCTGATGCCTAATCACTTAGCGGCACGGAGCGCTGATGTAGTCAGATATTAGGGTATTTGACAAGTAGGTCTATGGCTAAGATACAGACATCACACTGGCTACGGCACAATGTGTACTGAGTTCTAGCCCATCACGGACCAGAGAGGGGGGGGGGGGGGACATCTTTAACTCCTCAGACAATGAGTCTCTAAATATCATAGGGGATATCCGGACATTAATACTTCATTTTAAGATAATTCATTGTAATAAATTATTACAGAATTTAGCCATGATATAAAAATATACTGTATGAATTGTTCATGGGCACGGACAACAAACTTCAAATAATCATAAGTTGTTTAAGACATAGGGAGAATAGACAAGATATAAAACTTAATATTTAGATTAGAGTTATAAGGAGACGGAAGGGGGGAGGGGGGGATTGGGTGGAGGCTTGAAGGAAAAGAGTAGAGCCAAAACTCTTATTTTGCCATAATATTTTTTCCTTCATTCACTGTGCGGTACAATTATTTCTCAGGTGAATACGATCACAATACTCAGTTTGCATAGTTTTTGTTACGCTTTACTAGTTTGTAACCCCTTAAAGGGGCACTCCACTGCTCCAGTGTTCAAAACATTTTGTTACGAACGCTGTGCTCGGGCTGCGGGGGTCGTGATGTCACGGTCACGCCCCTCGTAAAGTCAAGCCACGCCCTATCAATGTAAGTCTATTGGAGGGGCGGGCTGCGAGGGAGGGGGATGTGTGACATCACGAATGCTGGGAGTCAAAGAACGCTGGGAGTGGCAGTTACCAACTACAACACCCAGCATGCCCTCATACAGCCTATACCTCTGCAGCAGACCCAAAACTGTGACTACCAGCATGTTGCACCATTACTTTTACTATACTAGTATATGGTGAAACATGCTGGGAGTAGTTTTGGGTTGTGTCTGCTGCAGAGCCATAGGCCGTATCAGGGCATGGTGGGTGATGTAGTTAAATACTTCAACTCCCAGCATTCCTTGACACAGCCTCTGGCTTTGCAGCCGACCCGAAACTACAACTCCCAGTATGTTGTACCATGACCAATACTACTATATAGTGCAACATGCTGGGAGTTGTAGTTTTGCAGCAGGCAGAGAGCCTTAGGTTTCAGATCACTGATTTATAGCAGAAAAAGTAAATAAAAATATTGAAAAAAATTAGAAATAAATGTGAAATAGCCCCTCCCCTAATAAAAGTTTGATTACACCCCTCCCCTTCCTTTTCCCATTTTTGGAATAAAATAATGTAAACAAAAATAAATTAACATATTTAGTGTAAATATCTGAACTATTATAATGTTGTTAATTAAACCGCACAGTGAATGGCGCAAATGTAAAAAATAGCAGAAAAAAAAAAGCATAAAAAGCAAAACAAAAACTACAAATCACGGTGCAAATAAAAACGATCCCTCATACAGGAAAATAAAGTGTTATGGGGGGGGGGGCAGAAATATTACAAAAAAATTACAAAAAAGTTATAATACAATATAATACAATAATAATATAATCCAATAATACAAAACCTATATATATTGGGTATCGATGTCATTGTTTGGACACAATATAGATGACGTCATTTGTACCGAAAAGTGCTCTGCATAAGAATGGAAGCCACACATTATGTATTATTTTTGTTTTTGTGGTAAAATTATCTATCTACTTACCACCACTACCTACCTACACAGTCTACCTACCAACGCTATCTACCTACCGCCATTATCTGCCTTCATACTGGCATTATCTACACTATTTAGGGCACTGAGGGTAGAAAAGAATTGGGAAACGTGCGGCGCCTAACATGTTTCTCCGGCAGATTCTGTGGGGACGAAAAGGAAAGAGAACGACTTCAGGAAGACGCCCCCTGTGATTCACTACATGTAACTGCACTGTAATCACTTATATGGTCTGCAGCGCCTGTGTAGAGCCAGGGGCACTGTATGGGGGATATTAGTCTGTGTACAGGGGTATTATTCAGTATCAGTATGGCAGTATTATCCCGTCACTATATGGTGGTAATGGTGGTGGTCATGATGTGGTGCAATTATTCATCCCTTTTATTCCTTTATCACCACAAAATCCTGATGTCCCGATCAGCTGAGAGGACGGTGGGAGGGCCCTTACCTGCCTCCTCGCCGTCTGATCAGTGTTCTATTACTCCAAGACTGAAGCAGCAGAGCACTGATAACAATGATCAATGTTATGGCATAGCACTGATCAGTATATACAATCAGAAGATTGCAGGTAATAGTCCCCTATGGGGGCTAAAAGATAAATTTAAAAAGTAAATACATGTGAATAAGCCCCTCCCCTAATAAAAGTTTGAATCCCTCCCCCCCCCCATTTCCATTTTTTTTAAATAAATGTAATAAAAATTATTATTTTTTTAAATAGAAAAAATAATTCCCATGTGGTACCGCCGTGTGCATAAATGTCCGAACTATTAAAATATAAGGTTGGCCAAACCGCATTGTCGATGGCGTCCAGGTGAAAAAATACCAAAGTCCAAAATTTAGCATTTTTGGTCACTTCATATACTATAAAAATATTAATGAAATGCGATAAAAAAAAGTCCCATCAAAACAGAAATGGTTCCGATAAAAACTACAGGACCACGGCGCAAAAAATGACCCTCATACAGACGCGTATACGGAAAAAAATAAAGTTATGGAGATCAGAAGAGGAGAATTTTAAACATATTAATGTTGGTGCATGAATTTTTTAAAGTAGTAAAATAAAATAAAAACTATATAAATTGTGTATCCTTGTAACCGTCTGGACCTACAGAATAAAGATAAGGTGTTAATTTTACCAAAAAGTGCACGGCGTAAAAACGGAAGCCCTACAAAGTGGCAAATTGGCGATTTTTTTAATTTTATTTCACCCCACAAACAATTTTTTTGGTTTCACCGTAGATTTTGTTATAAAATAATTGCTGTCATTACAAAGTACGATTGGTGACGCAAAAAACAACAAGCCTCATGTGGGTCTGTAGCTGCAAAATTGAACGCATTATGATTTTTAGAAGGTGATAAGGGAAAAAACGAAAGTGCAAAAACAAAAACTTCCTGTGGAGCATACAGCAGCTGATAAGTACTGGAAGGATTAGGATTTTATAATAGAAGTAATTTACAAATCTGTATAATTTTATGGCACCAGATGATTTTTTCTAAATATTTTTCCACTGGAGTACCCCTTTAAGGTGGAAATGGGTTTAACCCCTTAACGACAACGTTTTTCCATATTTGCACAGTTTTTTTGTGCCACCAGTTGTACTTTGTAATTTTACATCAATCATTTTACCCAAAAATCTATGGTGAAAAGATATTTGTGGGACAAAATAAAAAAAAAACGCCATTTTGTAAAATTTGGGGGCTTCCGTTTCTACGCAGTACATTTTTGGGTAAAAATGACACCTTCTCTTTATTCTGTAGGTCCATATGACTAAAATGATCCCTACTTATATAGGTTTGATTTTGTCGTATTTATGGAAAAAATAACTACGTGCACGAAAATTAATACATTTAAAAATTCTCATCTTCTGACCCCTATAACTTTTTTTTTCTGCGTATGGGCTGGTATGAGGGCTCTTTTTTTGCGCCCTGATCTGAAGTTTTTATCGGTACTATTGTTGTTTTAATCTGACTTTTTGATCGCTTTTTACAAATTTTTTTATGGTATAAAAAGCGACAGAAAATATGCTATTTTGGACTTTGGAATTTTTTTTTTACGTGTTCGCTATTGACGATATATTTTTATAGTTCGGACATTTACCCACGCGGCGATAGCACATGTTTATATTTATTTTTATTTAAATTTTTTTTTAATGGGAAAAGGGGGCGATTCAAACTTTCATTAGGGAAGGGGTTAAATCAAATTTATTAACTATATTTTTTACACATTTATATCCCCCCATAGGAGACTATTACATACAATGCTTTGATTGCAGACACTGTTCTGTGCCATAGCATAGCACTGATCAGTGTTATCGGCGCTCCACTGTCTGGATTCTCAGGCATGGAGCAATAGAGTGACGACGATCGGACGCCGAGGACATCACGGATTCACCACTGACTGAGCTGCCGGGAAGCATTTATTTTTTATTTTAGATGCGGCAATCAACTTTAATCGCCGCGTCTAAAGGGTTAATACCGGGCATCAGCGCAATCAGTGATGTCCGGTATTAGCCACCGGTCCCGGTCATTGCTAGGTGCCGGGCCCGACCCTGTGTTACAGCACGGGAGCGGAAGCACCCTGCGTCCTTAAGAGGATAGGGTGATAGTGGTCTGCGTACAGGGGTTTTATTCAGTATCAGTACGGTAGAATTATCCCGTCACTATATGATCAAGGAAGGCATAAGAGGCGAGGGAGGCATGGGAGGTGAGGGGGGCATGGGAGGTGAGGGAGGCATAAGAGGCGAGGGAGGCATGGGAGGCGAGGGAGGCATGGGAGGTGAGGGGAGACATGGGAGGCGAGGGGAGCATGGGAGGTGAGGGAGGCATAAGAGGCGAGGGAGGCATGGGAGGCGAGGGAGGCATGGGAGGTGAGGGGAGACATGGGAGGCGAGGGGAGCATGGGAGGTGAGGGAGGCATAAGAGGCGAGGGAGGCATGGGAGGTGAGGGAGGCATAAGAGGCGAGGGGGGCATGGGAGAAGAGGGAGGCATAAGAGGTGAGGGAGGCATGGGAGGTGAGGGAGGCATAAGAGGCGAGGGAGGCATGGGAGGCGAGGGGGGCATGGGAGGTGAGGGAGGCATAAGAGGCGAGGGAGGCATGGGAGGTGAGGGGAGACATGGGAGGTGAGGGAGGCATGGGAGGCGTGAGGGGGGAATGAAAGGCAAGGCGACAATCTGACAGAAGGCCTCCTCAAAGGGTCCCAAAATAGTGATCTATCTGAATGGTGTCAACTAGAATAGTGAAAGACAAGAGCTCTTCGAGATCTCTGATACATGGACATGAGCTGTTCTGCCGCAGAGGGAGAACGGACAGGGAGATTAAAGGGGTACTCCACTGCCCCAGCGGTCAGAACATTTAGTTCCAAACGCTGGGTGTGGGCTGCGGGGGTCATGATGTCACATCGTGCCCCCTCAGTGCAAGTCTATGGGAGCGGGTGTGATGGCCTCGTACACATAGAGATATTTCTTGTCCATATTCCAGCTGTAGTATCACATTAGTTTACATTTTGGCTGAATAGAAGAATATACAGCAAGAGACAGAACAGAGAGATTAAAGAATTCTACACAATTATTACAGCAGAAGAATCTGTGACTCTTCTCTATATTAAGTTGTTACTACTCACCTGGGCGGTTACCTGTAGGAACGTCCTCCTTATACTGCTCATCACTGCTCACATCTGTCTCTTCTTCTTCCTTCATATCTCTAGCATTAATATTGTTCAGATCTTTTCCTGTCGGAATGTCCTCCTTATACTGCTCATCACCGCTCACATGTGTCTCTGGAGCATTAATATTGTTCAGATCTTCTCCCTGATTCATAAGATGTGAAAGAAATATAGTAAAAGTCATCAGACAGTAGGAGAAGTCATGTGGGATGTTATAGATGAGCAGGAGATGAGGAGTCATGGAGGATGAGGGGACTGACCACAAGAGCTTCACAGCCCTTCTACAGATCATAGGGAATATCTCCATCTACCTGATCCTGATCCTGTGGAAGAAGAGGACGGGGACACCTCTCTGCTGCTGTTCTCTTACTGAATCTGACTGTAGGGAACAATACAGAGACTGAATTCATTCTTTACATACAAATAATGAGAGGACGTGTGTATATAGTCATGTCTATTACCTGGTGATGTGAGGGGCTGCTGATCCCCCATCATGACCTGATCCTTGTACTGATCCTTGTGTCCTTCTACATACTCCCACTCCTCCATGGAGAAATAGACCGCCACGTCCTGACACCTTATAGGAACCTGACACATAATGATACAGTCATCACCCCGACCCCTCCAGTGGTGTTACTGTATAATGTCCCAGCATTCCCAGCAGTGTCACCTCTCCAGTCATCACCAGACCCCTCCATTACTGTATAATGTCCCAGCAGTGTCACCTCTCCAGTCATCACCAGACCCCTCCATTAGTGTATAATGTCCCAGCAGTGTCACCTCTCCAGTCATCACCAGACCCCTCCATTACTGTATAATGTCCCAGCAGGGTCACCTCTCCAGTCATCACCAGACCCCTCCATTACTGTATAATGTCCCAGCAGTGTCACCTCTCCAGTCATCACCAGACCCCTCCATTACTGTATAATGTCCCAGCAGTGTCACCTCTCCAATCATCACCAGACCCCTCCATTACTGTATAATGTCCCAGCAGTGTCACCTCTCCAGTCATCACCAGACCCCTCCATTACTGTATAATGTCCCAGCAGGGTCACCTCTCCAGTCAGCAGCTCCATCATCTTGTTGATGAGTTCTCGGATCTTCTGTTCATCCATTTCCTCATGTATCAGGGAGTGAGGTGGGGGCCCCGGGATTTGGCTCAGGGTTCTTCTCCATCCTTCACACACAGGGGCCCGACAGCGCCCACTAGAGGACTTCTTCATTACTTTGTAATCCTGTGTATGGAGAGACACATTAATATCACTACATACATTCCCAGAATCCCTCACCTCTCCAGTCATATCCATCTGTTATTATATAGATAAGAATGAGGTCATGTGACGTCACTCCCAGTATCCCTCACCTCTCCAGTCTTATCCATCTGTTATTACATAGATAAGAATGAGGTCATGTGACATCACTCCCAGAATCCCTCACCTCTCCAGTCATATCCATCTGTTATTACATAGATAAGAATGAAGTCATGTGACATCACTCCCAGAATCCCTCACCTCTCCAGTCATATCCATCTGTTATTACATAGATAAGAATGAGGTCATGTGACATCACTCCCAGAATCCCTCACCTCTCCAGTCATATCCATCTGTTATTACATAGATAAGAATGAGGTCATGTGACATCACTCCCAGCATCCCCCACCTCTCCAGTCATATCCATCTGTTATTACATAGATAAGAATGAGGTCATGTGACATCACTCCCAGAATCCCTCACCTCTCCAGTCATATCCATCTGTTATTACATAGATAAGAATGAGGTCATGTGACATCACTCCCAGAATCCCTCACCTCTCCAGTCATATCCATCTGTAATTCCATAGATAAGAATGAGGTCATGTGACATCACTCCCAGAATCCCTCACCTCTCCAGTCATATCCATCTGTGATTATATAGATAAGAATGAGGTCATGTGACATCACTCCCAGAATCCCTCACCTCTCCAGTCATATCCATCTGTTATTACATAGATAAGAATGAGGTCATGTGACATCACTCCCAGAATCCCTCACCTCTCCAGTAAGCCGGAAGAGTATCTGTAGGGTGAGGTTTATGATCCTGTCGGCCATCTTGTTCCTGTCTCTCTCCATGGTTGATGGGTCATCCAGGGGAATTCTCTTATATAGAAGATATCAGCAGAGGATCCTGGATTGGAGAAACCTGAAGGGAAGAAGAGGAGACGATGATAAACCGCACCAGATTCTATGGAGAAATAAAATCCATTTCCTGGAGATAATCTGGGGAAACATCTGAGGAGACATTATAGTCACAATGATTTCGGATGAGTTCTCCTCTATGATGACGTCCTCGGAAATTTACCAGAAAATCTTTCAGAATCTCTGGCGGCAAAGAATCAAATACAGAAGAACAAACACCGAGAACACGAAAAGAAAGACAAGAAGGTAAAGAAAAGAGAAGGAAAAGGGAGGATAGAGGGTGAAGGGAAACAAGGGGGGGAGGAGCATAAGGCGGGAATGGACGACCAATCACATGACCCAGCAATATAGCAGAGAACACGCTGGAGGACACAACAGGACGGCGACTCCACAGTATCCTGGAATCACATCCACGGGGGCCACGTCTGGTAGAATCTATCATGAGACTCATGGATGGCGACTAATCTATCACCTTGGACACCAGAGCCGGAGGAGATGGGAAGATTTATAGGATGTGGGAGATGAAGGGTTAATGTATCATTTTACTATATTTTATCTATAGATCAATGTCTGTCCCCTCCCCCAGAGAGAGGAGAAGATGTCTGGGGGCGGAGTCACCTTTATAGGGGTTCATTGTGTCACGTCACAGCCACACCCCCTCGTGATGTCACAGCCACACACCCTCATGATGTCACAGCCACACCCCTCATGATGTCACAGCCACACCCCCTCGTGATGTCACAGCCACACCCCTCGTGATGTCACAGCCACACATCCTCTCGTGATGTCACAGCCACACCCCCTCGTGAAGTCACAGCCACACCCCCTCGTGAAGTCACAGCCACACCCCCTCGTGAAGTCACAGCCACACCCCCTCGTGAAGTCACAGCCACACCCCCTCGTGAAGTCACAGCCACACCCCCTTGTGATGTCACAGCCACACCCTCTCGTGAAGTCACAACCACACCCCCTTGTGATGTCACAGCCACACCCCCTCATGATGTCACAGCCACTCACCCTCGTGATGTCACAGCCACACCTCCTCGTGATGTCACAGCCACACACCCTCATGACATTAAAGCCACACCCCCTCATGATCTCACAGCCACACCCCCTTGTGATTACACAGCCACACCCCCTCCATTCATCTCTATGGGAGGGGGCGTGTCGGCAGAGCCTGGATCCACAGAGGAGTCGGCCCAGTTCTCCATAAACCTCCTTCTACAAGATGGCGGCGGCCGGGGAGACATGTGGACACCGCGGGGAGAGAACCAGAAGGAGAAGAAGAACCTGACATATTAGAGGTAAAGACATAACAGGAATAGGGCCACAAGGACAGGAGGGCGGGGCTTCTAGCTGGGGGCCAACTGGGCGGAGATATAGGAAATGAGTAAAGATGGCGGAATAACACAAACAGCAGCAGAAACAAGACAATATATTAACCCTTCTCTCACCAGGAGCAAAGATAAAATAATATTAAAGTAATAAACACAAAAATACATAAAAATAATCCCCAAAGGAGAAATCCCAGGATGAGGGGATCGGCCTCTATATAGGGGAGGGGGTGCGATTAACCCTTGTAAGGTTTTATTGTCAGTACAATGCATGGGTCATACCAGTGTGCGGGGGGAGGAATATACCATCTGTGCTGCTGGGGGGACGTAAGAGAATCCTGACAGGGAGAGAACACACCTACCTGTATCTGTAGAGGAGCCGTGTACTTACAGGACCTGCGATGTCACCGTCATGTGATCAGTCACATGGAGGAGGAGGAGGAGGAGGAGTCACATGATCAGGGGCTGCTGCTCTAGGCTCATCTGCTCAGTGTATACAGGACTCTACTGTCACATGACCATCATCACAGGTCCTTCAACTACAATCTCTTATGTCCTGAATTGCTCAACCCCGCCCACTAATGTCACATGATCCTCCCTACAGGTCCTTCATCCACAGTCACTTCTATACTGCTAAACTTTGCCCCCAAATGTACTGGTCACATGATTGTGACATCATCACAGGTCCTACACCTCCAGCATGTATCAGATACAGAGCAGGTCCTGGTGGGCCAGTCACTGCTGTTGTGTTGTGTGTGGAGATCTCTAAGAAAAGCAGCCCCTGATCATGTGACTCCTCCTCCTCCTCCATGTGACTGATCACATGATGGTGACATCATCGCAGGTCCTGTAAGCACACGGCTCCTCTACAGATACAGGTATGTGTGTGCGGTCACCATCAGATCAGGATTATTGGGGATGTTATTAACCCTTAAAGGACTAGGGCAGTGAAAAATAACATTAGTTATAGATTGCGGGTGTCCAACTGCTGGGATCCCCTGCGATCTCCTGTACGGGTCCCCATCAGTTCGCAGGAAGCCGCTGCCGAAGCACTTCCTCCATGTATTTCTATGGGATACATGGTTGGGGCGTTTTGGCCGCCACTCCGTGCAGGGGTTGGCTCGCCCCCTTCCTGTGGACTGTCGCGGCCCTGTACAAGAGATCGCAGGGGGTCCCTACAAAACTCCTTTATGAACATGCGGTACATTTACGCTATAGCTGGGCGGTATGACCAAATCTGCGTATCACGGTATTTTTGTAACTTTCGGCGGTTCCACGGTATGTAACGATATTTCCTCCCCCCCCCCCCCAAATTATCAGCCCAGCGCTACGCTATTCTGCCCCCCCCAACAAAAATTAATTAGCCCAGCACTGCGCTATTCTGCCCCCCCCCCCCCCAACAAAAATTATCAGCCCAGCGCTGCCCCCATCACATGTCACCCGCTGCCCTCCTCGTGCTGTTTGTTGCGGCCGCCGGCGCTGACACAAGGTAAACAAAATAAACTCACGCATGTTCCAACGTTGGCCTTACGCTAGGGACGGGAACGTCAGACAGCCGTCAGCCTATCACCGGCCGCAGCGATGTTCCGCCTTGGCCGCTGATAGGCTGAGCCCACTGTCATGTAAGAAGCTCTGGGCGGCTTCTTACATGACAGTGGGCTCAGCATATAAGCGGCCTGTGTTAGGCTGACGGCTGTCCGATGTTCCATTCACTAGGAAGCAGATGAGGCCGGTAACGGACCAACGGGAGGTGAGATAAAGTTTATTTTGTTTACTTTTTGTAGCCCGGGCATAGGGATAACACACAGTATAGAGCAGTGGTCTTCAACCTGCCGACCTCCAGATGTTGCAAAACTACAACTCCCAGCATGCCCGGACAGCCGTCGGCAGGTTGAAGACCACTGGTATAGAGTGTCAACGCCGGCGGCTGCAACAAACAGGAGGAAGAGGAGGGCAGCGCATGCGGGTGACATATCAGTATTTACCCCGATGGGGACAGCACTGGGCTGATAATTAATTGGGGGGCAGAACAGCGCTCGCGGGTGACTGTTGATTAGTTCCCCGATGTGGGGACAGCGCTGCGCTGGGTTCATTCATTCATTACTCTCCCGAGGGGGAGGGGCCCAACCGGTATTGCGGAATGGGTTAAAATTCATATTGTGCAGCACAAAAATGTCGGTATTTGGTATGAACCGGTATAACGCCCAGCCCTAATTTACGCCCTGCGCCCCATATGGGATTTAAAGCTTAGGAGCTATAAGCAGCTAGGACTCGCCGCTAATGATTAACCCAATAAAGGGGTACTCTGCTGCCCCAGTGTTCATAACGATTGGAGCGGGGGTTGTGCTGGCAAAGCCCCGCCCCTCGTTCTGTCATGCCCTCTCAATGCAGATCTATGGAAGGGGCGTGTTTGTATAGTGAAGGGCTGCAGGTCACCTCCCCGCCCATCCTGTCATCTGGTTAATTTCTTCTCTGGGTATTAGCCATTTCATCCATACAGCAATCTAAGATGGCCGCCACTGTGGTCCCGGTGGCTGCTTCTACCTCCTTCTTTACAGCCGCACAGCCTGCACACGAGGCACAGTGGTAACATATGGTCTCTCCTCAGAGGATTCTCCCTCAGCCTTCTCTGCTCGGGCCCCTCTGTTCCTTCCCCTTTGTTACCACAAACAACGATGAAAAGGGTCCATAACATGGGTACCTGGAGGGACAACATCCACGTCAGGATTCAAACTCTCGACATAGTGTCGTACCAACCCTGGAGACCAGATTGTCTTTCTGCCCGGATTCTGGACAATAATTCCCATTGTGACGCGGATCCATTCAACTATGATCCCACCAAAGCTTTATGTGAACTAAAGTACGAAAAGCACCAGAGAAGTGTCATGTGACCGTGTCACAAAAGTCTTTACACCCCTGAGGGGAGGCACAATGGTTTGTGTCTCGTTGTTGTAATGTTTCCGCCATGTTTGTTCTGAGTGAAGGTCTTTACACCCCTGAGGGGAGGCACAATGGTTTGTTTGTGTCTCGTTGTAATGTTTCCGCCATGTTTGCTCTGAGTGAAGGTCTTTACACCCCTGAGGGGAGGCACAATGGTTTGTTTGTGTCTCGTTGTTGTAATGTTTCCGCCATGTTTGCTCTGAGTGAAGGTCTTTACACCCCTGAGGGGAGGCACAATGGTTTGTTCGCAGTGGGATACATACAATGAAGGAATATCAGGTGTAGATGTCCTCAGTCCACTATGAGAGAAGGTGAGATGAGGTAAAGCCGCTCACAATAAGCGTATACGTATGTATATAATAGAAGGTGATAATGTGAGGAAATCCTTGGGATTAGTGGGAGGCAGAAGGTCTCGATCCTGTGTGGAAATATCCCAGATGGATGATCCCTTTATCAATGATTCCAGTGCGGTGTCACCAAATCTCTTATATGTGTAACTGTTTATTGTCTGGAGTCCTGATATTTGGCGCCCTCCAGTGTTCGGGGTAAACACCTAGTTGGCATCAGGATAACTGACTATAGTTAAAATAGGATGGTAAGAGAAGGTGTGTGACATAGGACAGTGACCTCCTGACCTCCGACCATGACAGGTCACATCTACTGGATGATCAAGAGTCCTCAGACACTTTGTCCACCATTTCCCTCTTCTCACCACTCGTGGCTTCTGGTATTACCTGGATAACATGGACGGTGGATTCCTGTCTCCATATTCTACCCATCCCCCATGACTCCGCACCAGACTATGATGGATCCCCTGACTAGGTTTACAGCCTCCATGATTGTAACTATAATGTCTCCTCAGATGTTTCCCCAGATTATCTCCAGGAAATGGATTTTATTTCTCCATAGAATCTGGTGCGGTTTATCATCGTCTCCTCTTCTTCCCTTCAGGTTTCTCCAATCCAGGATCCTCTGCTGATATCTTCTATATAAGAGAATTCTCCTGGATGACCCATCAACCATGGAGAGAGACAGGAACAAGATGGCCGACAGGATCATAAACCTCACCCTACAGATACTCTTACGGCTTACTGGAGAGGTGAGGGATTCTGGGAGTGATGTTACATGACCTCATTCTTATCTATGTAATAACAGATGGATATGACTGGAGAGGTGAGGGATTCTGGGAGTGATGTCACATGACCTCATTCTTATCTATGTAATAACAGATGGATATGACTGGAGAGGTGAGGGATTCTGGGAGTGATGTCACATGACCTCATTCTTATCTATGTAATAACATCACTTCCATCCAGTGATGTCCAAGCATCTAGAGGCCAAGGACAGGGCCCCAAAGTGGAAGGTCTAATTAGACCTTAGATGGCAATCTGTCAGTAGATCTACCAGGGCATTATCATTTGCTGGGATCACATGGTCCAGAGTACAATAAATACCGCCAGTCCACATAGGAGAATCAACCACCCAAGCTTTCATACATGGTTATTTAAAACCAAGTTCATCTATATATGTATAGAACCCGAGTGTTACTATATACCTGTGTGGAAGTAATAATCACTCTGTGCTATCGCCAATATTGGAATCTACATGGATGTGACAACACATACCCTATATGGCTGTGGTGTTATATATAGATAATTTATATGTTTTACTGAATTTAAAGTTTTGACATGGTGGGTTGCGGTTATCAGATTGACTCTGGACTCTTTGACGGTGTACATATCACTCTGAATGACTGTTTCGGACTGTAAACTTACCAATCTGGACATCAACTGTGGTTCCAACTTGCCAGTGACTGACTGACATATCCATCTCCTCTATCTAGTGTTTATCTGGTCTGTATTTGACCACCTACTGATCTTGACTAACTACTGATCTGAACTTAGTCCATATATACCTATTTCTATGTACCCTTGTGTGATATGATTATATACTGGTAGCCTATTATTCCCTCCTCGGTTCCCTGATGAACCCTTAAAACAAGTGGGAGAAACGCGTTGGACAGGAGTATGAGAGATTAATTAGCTAACCACCTGCGAGTGGAAATCACCAAACCCCACCCCCACCCACACTAAATGTAGTGAGGGATAGTCCTAGGATGAGGTAGGACTATTTAGATATAGGTATTCACCTGTTACCCCATACCCATCTCATGAGCACGGTCCTGTGTTGACCAAAAATTCAGCAAAAATTCAAAATGAGAGACAGGTGGCCAAAGAAAGCAAAACTAATCCTAAATATTTTTTTAGATATATAAATACAAAAAAACCAAGGACAGAGCATGTAGGACCCCTTAATAATGATAATGGGGAGGTTGTCACGGGCGATCAAGAGAAGGCGGAGCTACTGAATGGGTTCTTTAGTTCTGTATATACTATGGAAGAAGGAGCTGACATTGGTCAGGTCAGTGCTGGTAACACATCATATAATGTATTGAACTGGCTTAATGTAGAGATGGTACAAGGTAAGTTAAGTAAAGTAAATGTTAGCAAATCTCCAGGGCCGGATGGACTACACCCAAGAGTTCTTAGAGAGGTAAGTTCAGTAATATCTGTACCCTTGTTCATGATATTTAGAGATTCTCTGGTGTCTGGTATTGTGCCAAGGGACTGGCGCAAGGCTAATGTGGTACCAATCTTCAAGAAGGGCTCTAGGTCTTCGCCAGGCAATTATAGACCGGTAAGTCTAACGTGCATTGTGGGTAAATTGTTTGAAGGACTTATAAGGGATTACATACAGGAATACATAGGGGATAATAGTATTATAAGTGATAGCCAGCATGGGTTTACTAAGGATAGAAGTTGTCAAACTAATCTAATTTGCTTTTATGAAGAGGTGAGTAGAAGCCTTGACAGAGGAATGGCTGTGGATATAGTGTTTCTGGATTTTGCCAAAGCATTTGATACTGTACCTCACAGACATCTGACAGGTAAGTTAAGGTCCTTGGGCTTGGAAACTTTAGTTTGTAACTGGATTGAACACTGGCTCATGGATCGTACCCAGAGAGTGGTGGTAAATGATTCGTACTCTGATTGGTCCCCGGTTATTAGTGGTGACCCCAAGGTTCTGTACTGGGCCCGCTGCTGTTTAATTTATTTATCAATGATATAGAGGATGGTATTAACAGCTCTGTTTCTATCTTTGCAGATGACACCAAGCTTTGTAGCACGGTACAGTCTATAGAGGATGTGCATAAGTTACAAGATGACTTGGATAGACTAAGTGTCTGGGCATCCACTTGGCAAATGAGGTTCAATGTGGATAAATGTAAAGTTATGCATCTGGGTACTAATAACCTGCATGCGTCGTATGTCTTAGGGGGGATTAAACTGGCAGAGTCACTGGTAGAGAAGGATCTGGGTGACTTGTAGATCACAGACTACAGAATAGCATGCAATGTCAGGCTGCTGCTTCCAAAGCCGGCAGGATATTGTCATGTATAAAAAGAGGCATGGACTCAAGGGACAGGGACATAATACTCCCCCTTTATAAAGCATTGGTACGGCCTCACCTGGAATATGCTGTTCAGTTTTGGTCGCCTGTTCATAAAAGGGACACTGCGGAGCTGGAAAGGGTGCAGAGACGCGCGACTAAACTAATATGGGGCATGGAACATCTTAGCTATGAGGAGCGATTAAAGGAGTTACAATTGTTTAGTCTTGAGAAGAGACGTTTAAGGGGGGATATGATAAACGTATATAAGTATATAAATGGCCCATACAAAAAATATGGAGAAAAACTGTTCCAGGTTAAACCCCCCCAAAGGACGAGGGGGCACTCCCTCCGTCTGGAGAAGAAAAGGTTTAGTCTAAAGGGGCGGCACGCCTTCTTTACCGTGAGGACTGTGAATTTATGGAACGGTCTACCTCAGGAACTGGTCACAGCAGGAACAATTAACAGCTTTAAAGCAGGGTTAGATACATTCCTGGAACAAAATAACATTAATGCTTATGCAGAATTATAAAACTACATCCCTTTCCCTTATCCCCTTACATCCTTCCCTTCAATCCCCTGGTTGGACTTGATGGACGTATGTCTTTTTTCAACCATACTAACTATGTAACTATGTAACTATGTAACTATACTGCTAGCTATGGACTTTTTAATTCTCGTATTTTTAGAAAAAGAATCAGAATAAAAGTTATATATTATTTTTTCATCACTGCCTTATTGGATGTTCCTTAACTTCATATATATAGCATAATTTCTCTCTTCAAGGGCATCTTTATCAATACACCCTGATAGTGAGAAGTCTCATGGGGAAAGGGGTGTTCTTATTGAAGAATAATTCCCCAGTGATATATAACTATGTAATAACAGATAGATATGACTGGAGAGGTGAGGGATTCTGGGAGTGATGTCACATGACCTCATTCTTATCTATGTAATAACAGATGGATATGACTGGAGAGGTGAGGGATTCTGGGAGTGATGTCACATGACCTCATTCTTATCTATGTAATAACAGATGGATATGACTGGAGAGGTGAGGGATTCTGGGAGTGATGTCACATGACCTCATTCTTATCTATGTAATAACAGATGATATGACTGGAGAGGTGAGGGATTCTGGGAGTGATGTCACATGACCTCATTCTTATCTATGTAATAACAGATGGATATGACTGGAGAGGTGAGGGATTCTGGGAGTGATGTCACATGACCTCATTCTTATCTATGTAATAACAGATGGATATGACTGGAGAGGTGAGGGATTCTGGGAGTGATGTCACATGACCTCATTCTTATCTATGTAATAACAGATGGATATGACTGGAGAGGTGAGGGATTCTGGGAGTGATGTCACATGACCTCATTCTTATCTATGTAATAACAGATGGATATGACTGGAGAGGTGAGGGATTCTGGGAGTGATGTCACATGACCTCATTCTTATCTATGTAATAACAGATGATATGACTGGAGAGGTGAGGGATTCTGGGAATGTATGTAGTGATATTAATGTGTCTCTCCATACACAGGATTACACAGTAGTGAACAAGTCCTCTAGTGGGCGCTGTGGGGCCCCTGTGTGTGAAGGATGGGGAGAAACCCTGAGCCCAATCCCGGGGCCCCCACCTCACTCCCTGATACATGAGGAAATGGATGAACAGAAGATCCTAGAACTCATCAATAAGATGATGGAGCTGCTGACTGGAGAGGTGACCCTGCTGGGACATTATACAGTAATGGAGGGGTCTGGTGATGACTGGAGAGGTGACACTGCTGGGACATTATACAGTAATGGAGGGATCTGGTGATGACTGGAGAGGTGACCCTGCTGGACATTATACAGTAATGGAGGGGTCTGGTGATGACTGGAGAGGTGACACTGCTGGGACATTATACAGTAATGGAGGGGTCTGGTGATGACTGGAGAGGTGACACTGCTGGGACATTATACAGTAATGGAGGGGTCTGGTGATGACTGGAGAGGTGACACTGCTGGGACATTATACAGTAATGGAGGGGTCTGGTGATGACTGGAGAGGTGACACTGCTGGGACATTATACAGTAATGGAGGGGTCTGGTGATGACTGGAGAGGTGACACTGCTGGGACATTGTACAGTAATGGAGGGGTCTGGTGATGACTGGAGAGGTGACCCTGCTGGGACATTATACAGTAATGGAGGGGTCTGGTGATGACTGGAGAGGTGACACTGCTGGGACATTATACAGTAATGGAGGGGTCTGGTGATGACTGGAGAGGTGACACTGCTGGGAATGCTGGGACATTATACAGTAATGGAGGGGTCTGGTGATGACTAGAGAGGTGACACTGCTGGGACATTATACAGTAATGGAGGGGTCTGGTGATGACTGGAGAGGTGACACTGCTGGGACATTATACAGTAATGGAGGGGTCTGGTGATGACTGGAGAGGTGACACTGCTGGGACATTATACAGTAATGGAGGGGTCTGGTGATGACTGGAGAGGTGACACTGCTGGGACATTATACAGTAATGGAGGGGTCTGGTGATGACTGGAGAGGTGACACTGCTGGGACATTATACAGTAATTGAGGGGTCTGTGATGACTGGAGAGGTGACACTGCTGGGACATTATACAGTAATGGAGGGATCTGGTGATGACTGGAGAGGTGACACTGCTGGGACATTATACAGTAATGGAGGGGTCTGGTGATGACTGGAGAGGTGACACTGCTGGGACATTATACAGTAATGGAGGGGTCTGGTGATGACTGGAGAGGTGACACTGCTGGGAATGCTGGGACATTATACAGTAATGGAGGGGTCTGGTGATGACTGGAGAGGTGACACTGCTGGGACATTATACAGTAATGGAGGGGTCTGGTAATGACTGGAGAGGTGACACTGCTGGGAATGCTGGGACATTATACAGTAACACCACTGGAGGGGTCGGGGTGATGACTGGAGAGGTGACACTGCTGGGAATGCTGGGACATTATACAGTAACACCACTGTAGGGGTCGGGGTGATGACTGTATCATTGTGTGTCAGGTTCCTATAAGGTGTCAGGACGTGGCGGTCTATTTCTCCATGGAGGAGTGGGAGTATGTAGAAGGACACAAGGATCAGTACAAGGATCAGGTCATGATGGAGGATCAGCAGCCCCTCACATCACCAGGTAATAGACATGACTATATACACACGTCCTCTCATTATTTGTATGTAAAGAATGAATTCAGTCTCTGTATGTGTTCCCTACAGTCAGATCCAGTAAGAGAACAGCACCAGAGAGGTGTCCCCGCCCTCTTCTTCCACAGGATGATCAGGTAGATGTAGATATTCCCTATGATCTGTAGAAGGGCTGTGAAGCTCTTGTGGTCAGTCCCCTAACCCTCCATGTCTCCTCATCTATAACATCCCACGTGACTCTTTCTATTGTCTGATGACTTTTATAATATTTGTTCTACATTTTATGAATTAGGGAGAAGATCGGAAGAATATTAATGCTCTAGAGGCATATGTGAGCGGTGATGAGCAGTATAAGGAGGACATTCTTACAGAGAAAGATCTGATCTATAATAATGCTACAGACATAAAGGAAGAAGATGAGACAGATGTGAGCGGTGATGAGCAGTATAAGGAAAATATTCCTAAAGAGAAAGATCTGATCCACATTAATGCTACAGAGATAAAAGAAGAAGAGACAGATGTGGGTGGTGATGAGCAGTATAAGGAGGACATTTCCACAGAGAAAGATCTGATCTATATTAATGCTCCAGACATAAAGAAAGAAAAGACAAATGTGAGTGGTGATGAGCAGTATAAGGAGGACATTCCTACAGGGAAAGATCTGATCTATATTAATGCTACAGATATAAAGGAAGAAGAAGCAGAGACAGATGTGAGCGGTGATGAGCAGTATAAGGAGGACATTCCTACAAGGAAAGATCTGATCTATATTAACGCTCCAAACATAATAGTAAAAGTAGAAGAAGAGACAGATGTGAGCCGTGATGAGCAGTATAAGGAGGACATTTCTACAAGTAACCACCCAGGTAAGTAGTGACCACTAAATATAGAGAAGGGTCACAGATTCTATTCAGTCACCGGCCAAAATAATTGTTTGTGTATTCTTTAAGCTCTGTGTCCTGTTAGTCTTTCCTACATTTAGCTAAAATGCTAACTAATATTAAACTAGAGAATAGTATAGAAAACAATGAGACATATACTAGATAACACAATACACAACATGTGAGACATATACCAGATAACACTATACACAACATGGAGACATATACCAGATAACACAATACACAACATGGAGACATATACCAGATAACACAATACACAACATGGAGACATATACCAGATAACACAATACACAACATGGAGACATATACCAGATAACACAATTCACAACATGGAGACATATACCAGATAACTCAATACACAACATGGAGACATATACCAGATAACACGATACACAACATGGAGACATATACCAGATAACACAATACACAACATGGAGACATATACCAGATAACACGATACACAACATGGAGACATATACCAGATAACACAATACACAACATGGAGACATATATCAGATAACACAATACACAACATGGAGACATATACCAGATAACACAATACACAATATGTGAGACATGTACCAGATAACACAATACACAACATGGAGACATATACCAGATAACACAATACACAACATGGAGACATATACCAGATAACACTATACACAACATGGAGACATATACCAGATAACACAATACACAACATGGAGACATATACCAGATAACAGGATACACAACATGGGGACATATACCAGATAACACAATACACAATATGTGAGACATATACCAGATAACACTATACACAACATGGAGACATATACCAGATAACAGGATACACAACATGGGGACATATACCAGATAACACAATACACAACATGGAGACATATACCAGATAACACAATACACAACATGGAGACATATCCCAGATAACACAATACACAACATGGAGACATATACCAGATAACACAATATACAACATGGAGACATATACCAGATAACACGATACACAACATGGAGACATATACCGGATAACACAATACACAACATGGAGACATGTACCAGATAACACAATACACAACATGGAGACATATACCGGATAACACAATACACAACATGGAGACATATACCAGATAACACAATACACAACATGGAGATATATACCAGATAACACAATACACAACATGGAGACATATACCAGACAACACAATACACAACATGGAGACATGTACCAGATAACACAATACACAACATGGAGACATATACCAGATAACACAATACACAACATGGAGACATGTACCAGATAACACAATACACAACATGGAGACATATACCAGATAACACAATACACAACATGGAGCAATGTACCAGATAACAGAAGGAGTCTTTGAAGGATGGGTTCTCTCTCTTCCTCCGCATTATTAACAAGCAGCAACACATTTCCCTGCTGGGCCCTGGCTATTTAATATGCTACAGTTCTGTCTGCCTCCTGCTTCTTGTGTCTCAACCACCAACCATCTACACTGCAGGAAGGAAAGAAAGGCGACAGACATGTCATTACCACAGGACTCCTGGCTGGGAAGCCAACAGTCTACTGTATTGAACAGTTTAAGCAAAAGACAAACACAATGAAAACAACAAAGTTTTTATTTTTATTTTTTTTATTATTAATTTAATTAATCAAGTGGCTGGATAGTAGCAGTCGGCATAAACATCAGGAACAAGAACTTTACTAGTTCAAATATACAAACCTCATTATTTGGTTGTTTTAGAACAAAAACAAAGCTTCTCTATATGAACCTAAAACAAGATCTGTAAAACCTAGAAATGGTTTATATTAATCTTGAAATGTAGTTATAGGCTTAAAGGGGTACTCCGCCCCTAGACATCTTATCTCCAAAGGATAGGGGATAAGATGTCAGATCGCCGCGGTCCCGCTGCTGGGGACCCCGGAGATCGCTGCTGCGGCACCCCGCTATCATTACTGTGCACAGCGAGATCGCTCTGTGCGTAATGACGGGCAATACAGGGGCCAGAGCATCATTACGTCACGGCTCCGCCCCTCATGACATCACGGCCCGTCCCCTTAATGCAAGTCTATGGCAGGGGGCGTGACAACCGCCACGCCCCCTCCCCATAGACTTGTATTGACGGGGGCGGGCCGTGATGTCAGGAGGGGCGGAGCCGTGACGTAATGATGCTCTGGCCCCTGTATTGCCCGTCATTATGTGCAGAGCGATCTCGCTGTGCGCAGTAATGATAGCGGGGTGCTGCAGCGGCGATCCCCGGGGTCCCCAGCAGCGGGACCCCGGCAATCTGACATCTTATCCCCTATCCTTTGGATAGGAGATAAGATGTCTGGGGCGGAGTACCCCTTTAAATGCAAATCAATTGAATGTAGAGTTCTAAGGAACAGAATTGCCTCTGCCGGATCCTCTTTCATAGTTAGTAGTAGGTGCATTGTTTGCCAACTCCGACTCCAGGTACCCAAAATTTCGTCCGACTCTGACTCCTCTATACCGACTCCACAGCACTGCTGCTCAGACAACTATTTCTGCAGACCCATCGCCACCTGTAGGTTTATTGGATTTGCCCCTCTTCCCCTGGTGACTGAATCCATCACACTGCGCACATCTGACCACCGGCCGAGGTCGGACATCACTGAGGGCGACGATTAGCTGAGCTTTAGTTTGGTGGATTAACCAGAAGAAGAAGGAATAGGGACACTGCGGAGGGTGGAGCGGGATACTGGAGGCATCGGGGGAGCAGCGGAGGAAAGTCTTGTCGCTGTATAATGATGTGTAATAGGTATAATATTCTACAGTGAATACAACCTAAGGATTATGTATAAAAGTCCTCTACGAGGAATAAAAAACAAAAAATGTATTTACTATTGTGTAAAAGCCCCTCCCCTAATAAAAAATAATATCACCCTTCTATTTCCATTTTACAAAAATAATAATAATAATAAACATATGTGGTATTCCCAAATAAGGAATTGTCCAAACTATTAAAATCTAATGTTTTGATGCCCTAGAGTCAACAGCCTAATCTTAAAAAAAAAAGCCAAATGCCAAAAATGCCGATTTTTGCTCACATCATATATTAAAAAAAAGGAAAAAACATTTGAAACTCCTATCAATAGAGCGCAGATGTAATGAATCAATACAGTGCACATTTACTGCATTCATCTGTATGAGCAATAGAATGATTACTTATACAAGTCCCATACGAGGACTAAAATGTAAATAAACCCCCTCTAATAATAAAAATGTAAATAAACCCCCTCTAATAATAAAAATGTAAATTTTTTGGGTGTAAAAATTTAAAGTTGTAATTAAAAAAATACTATGAATTTTGTTGTAATTGTTGTTAGGACTAAAGTGTAATGAAATATATCATTGTGATCGTACTGAGCTGATGAATAATTTTACCACACAGTTAATGTAGGTGTCATTACAATGCAAGATCGGTCCTACAAAAACAAGCTCCCAAACGGCTCTGTACATGGGAAAATAAGAGTTATGGCTCTTAGAAGAGGAGGAAAAAAGAAAATTCAAAAGTTAAAATTTCCTGGGTTATTAACCCCTTAACGATGCAGGACGTAAATGTACGTCCTGGTGATGTGGTACTTAACGCACCAGGACGTACATTTACGTTCTGAGCATAACCCCGGGCATCAGAGCGATGCCGGCATCATGCGCGGCAGGTCCCGGCTGTGGATCGCAGCCAGGGACCCGCCGGTAATAGCGGACACCCGCGATCCCGCGGATATCCACCATTAACCCCTCAGATGCAGCATCGCGATCACTTAACAGGATGATCGTATCGCCTGCAGCGCTGCCGCGGCGATCCGATCATCCTGCATGGCAGACGGAGATCCCCTCACCTGCCTCCGCTGCCTTCCGGGAGTCTTCTGCTCTGATCTGCCTTCCCGCAGACCAGAGCAGAAGATGACCGATAACACTGATCAGTGCTATGTCCTATACATAGCACTGAACAGAATTAGCAATCAAATGGTTGCTATAAATAGTCCCCTATGGGGACTATAAGAGTGTAAAAAAATTAAGTAAAAAAAATGTGAAAAACCCCTCCCCCAATAAAAACGTAAATTGTCCCATTTTCCCTATTTTACCCCCCAAAAGTGTAAAAAAATTATTTTATATACATATCTGGTATCGCCGCGTGCGTAAATATCCGTACCAATAAAATAAAATGTTAATGATCCCGTACGGGGAACGACGTGAACGTAAAAAAAAAAAAAAAAATCCAAAATAGCTGCTTTTTTTTAATAACATTTTAATCCTAAAAAATGTATAAAAAATGTAATTAAAAGTTTTATATAAGCAATTATGGTATCAATAAAAAGTACAGATCCTGGCGCAAAAAATGAGCCCTCATACGCCGCTTACAGGGAAAAATTAAAAAGTTATAGGTCTTCAAAATAGGGGGATTTAAAACGTACTAATTTGGTTAAAAAGTTTGCGATTTTTTTTTTTTAAGTGCAACAGTAATAGAAAAGTGTATAATCATGGGTATCATTTTAATCGTATTGACCCAGAGAATAAAGAACACGTAATTTTTACCATAAATTGTACGGCGTGAAAACAAAACCTTCCAAAATTAGCAAAATTGCGGTTTTCTTTTAAATTTCCCCACACAAATAGTATTTTTTTTGGTTGCGCCATACATTTTATGGTAAAGTGAGTGATGGCATTACAACGGACAACTGGTCCCGCAAAAAACAAGCCCTCATACTAGTCTGTGGATGAAAATATCAAAGAGTTACGATTTTTTGAAGGGGAGGAGGAAAAAACTAAAGCGTAAAAATAAAATTGTCTGAGTCCTTAAGGTCCAAATGGGCTGAGTCCTTAAGGGGTTAAAGGGTTAATACTGATAAAATCTGTTTTATTCTTGCCAGATAATTGTACCTGGAGATCAGAGGAGAATCTTATATCTTCAGATTATAAAGCAGATGATGATATCACACAAGATACATATGAAGAACATTCCATTATCCCAGATACACCCTCAGCCCTTCACAGCCAAGATCTGTCATCTCATCCTTATATACAGGTCCTGTCTTCTCAGTCATCACAGGATGTTCAGCAAAAGAAAGGTCACAGAAGGGGTGTTGGACATCAACGAGCTCATACAGGAAAGAAACCATATTCATGCTCAGAATGTGGGAAATGTTTTATATTTAAATCAGTTCTTGTTGTACATCAAAGAACTCACACAGGAGAGAAGCCATTTTCATGTTCAGAATGTGAAAAATGTTTTAATCGGAAATCACATCTTGTTCAACATCAAAGAACTCACACAGGGGAAAAAACATTTTCATGTTCAGAATGTGGAAAATGTTGTACTCAGAAATCAGATCTTATAAAACATCAAAGAACTCACACAGGGGAGAAGCCATTTTCATGTGTAGAATGTGATAAATGTTTTATTAAGAAATCATATCTTGTTGTACATCAAAGAACTCATACAGGAGAGAAGCCATTTTCATGTTCAGAATGTGAAAAAAGTTTTAACCGGAAATCACATCTTGTTCAACATCAAAGAACTCACACAGGGGAACAAACCTTTTCATGTTCAGAATGTGAAAAATGTTATACTCAGAAATCAGCTCTTATAAAACATCAAAGAACTCACACAGGGGAGAAGCCATTTTCATGTTCAGAATGTGGGAAATGTTTTACTCAGCAATCAAATTTTGTTAATCATGAACGAATTCACACAGGAGAGAAGCCATTTTCATGTGTAGAATGTGAGAAATGTTTTACTAAGAAATCATATCTTGTTGTACATCAAAGAACTCACACAGGAGAGAAGCCATTTTCCTGTTCAGAATGTGGAAAATGTTTTGCTCAGAAATCAGATCTTGTTAAACATCAAAGAACTCACACAGGGGTGAAGCCCTTTTCATGTGCAGAATGTGGGAAATGTTTTACTGATCAAACAAGTCTTATTCAACATCAAAGAACTCACACAGGAGAGAAGCCATTTGTATGTGTAGAATGTGAGAAATGTTTTACTTGTCAATCAAATCTTCTTAAACATCAGAAAACTCACACAGGGTAGAAGCCATATTCATGCTCATAATGTGGGAAATGTTTTATTGAGAAATCAACACCTTAGACATCTAAGAATTCCTACAGGAGAGAAGCCAATTCAGAGCAATAAATGATGCAGATAACACATCTATATATTCACCATGTACATAGGATATCTGACATTTATACATATATCATATACTGCATCTCCAAACTTGTTACCAATTGTTAATAAAAGTTTTCTATTAGGACGTAGTCACCGATCCAGCGATGTCATCACTATAGTTTACATGGTAGGAGAAGAGTATTATATATGGTCAGGGGTGAGGAAATTTAATGAAAAAACTACTTGTCCACGGGACTAAAACGGAGCAAAATCTACTTGTCCCTCCTGAGGATCCACTTGTCCGGGCAATTTTCGTTTTTACGCTCTCGTTCTTTCCTCCTCACCCGATAATAACCATAACTACCTACTATAATGATACCTTTTAATTTTTCAAGAACATTCTCCGAACCAAAGATATATATATAAATATACTAGCTTTTGCCCGCGGCTTCGCTCTCGTTAAATTTGGGGTAACATGGATCTACTTTTTACGATCCTATAGTAATGAGGCCGCTCTGGGTAAAGTCTACGGGCGTCCAAACAACCCGAATTCTACCAAACATTACGTCTGCTGTTCCATGGAATTGGGAACCCGCCTTCTCGCGCGGCTTATATACTGTCTGGGTGCAGCACGTGCATGGTGCATTCAACCTAATCTTAATTCATACAAACTTTGAACCCCCGTTTAACCCCTTCAGGGGTGGAATATTAGAAATCGTTTAAACACGTGCTTCTTTATCTCTAATTGTTAGCCCAAAAACAAAGTTTCTTGCTTCTAGCTTCAAAAATGACGAACTTCCATACAAACTTTCACCCCCTTAAGGGTTGAATTTTGAAAAATTCTTTCTTATTCCTCGTCTACGTCTTAAATACAACACCTGTGAAAAAATTCAGCTTTCTAGGTCCAAGGGTTTAGGCCGGGCGTTGAGGAGTCAGTGAGTCAGGCCTTCTCTTTTTGTGTGTGTATATATATATATATATATATATATATATATATATATATATAGATAGATAATCGGTGAAGTGAAATTGAAATAGTAAAAGATAATTTTGCAGATTTGGTGTTTTCCTTTTCTACACCATTCACCTTGTGGTTGAGGTAACGTTATTTTGATACTTTAGTCGCCTGATTACACCAATACCAGATCTGTAGAGCTTCCGTCATGTTTTATTAATAAAAAAAAAAAAAATCAGAACTTTTTTACAATTTCTTTTAATTGCCATTTCTTGACCCCTGTAGCTTTCATACCAGGCTGTATGAGGGCAAATTTTTTGTGCAATAATCAGTTTTTTGTACCATTTTGGTATGGATCTGACTTTTTAATCGCATTTCAACTTTTTTTTCTGGGATATTATAAAAATTGAGATTTTGTGGTTTGGTATTTTGTTTACATTTATGTCATTTACCGTATGGGATACTGGGATACACAATGTTATATTTTAATAGCTCATACAATTACGCATGCTGTGATACTAAATATGTTTATTTTTATTATGTTTACATGTTTTTTATGTAGGAAAAGGGGGATGATTTGAACTTTTAATATGTAAGGGTTTAATGTCTTTTAAACTTTTATTAAAACTTTTTTTTTTTACACTTTATTAGACTTTTAGGAGGAATAATTAGATTCCTCATACAGATCAATAGAGTTCTACTGAACCCTATTGATCTGTGTGTTCTACGATCCATTGATAGAGCCTGGTCCAGCCAGGATCTGTCAATGACAGAGCCACAGACACCAGGGAAGCAGAGGTAAGCCCTCCGGCTACCTCTACAGTGGATTGCCCCCCCCCCCTGCAATCACGCTGTGGGGGGATTTCCAGCCCACTAGCCCACTAGGGTGAATTCACATGTCCCTCTGGATGCCACTGTCAGTTTTGACAGCGGCAATCTAAAGGGTTAATAGCAATAGCCAGCCTCGGCGATCGCCACATGCTGGCTATTAGCGGCGGTCCCCAGCTACTGAAATCAGTTGGGGGCTGCAGAGTATGGAACAGGCATGAGTCCGGATCCTTATTTCATCGATTAATCGGAAAAAACTAGTTTTTTACTTTTTTTGTATAGCAGTAGGAAAAGGGGGAGCTAATTTTTATTGGGGGAGCGGTTAATTTCCATTTTATTTTTTTTACTTTACAATTTTTATATAGCACTCCTATACACATGTGGGTATGTGCAGACTGCAGAGCATTGCACCTGACCCATGTCTGTTGTACAGACTCTGTAGTACAAACACTAGGGTGCAAATGCCCTGCAGCCCCCCATGTGTATAGCAGTGTATATGTACTACAAACACACTGCTTTACCCATGGGGGTATGTGCAGAGCATTGCATCCTAGTGTCTGTAGTACAGTGTATAGGAGTGTGTATGTAGTACACACTTACACTGCTTACACACTCAGCTCTGCTACATACACACACTCATACACTCAGTTCTGTTAGATACACAAACTCACACACTCAGCTCTGCTACATACACACAATCACACACTCAACTCTGCTGCATACACACACTCAGCTCTGCTACATGCACACACTCAGTTTTGCTACTTACACACACTCAACTCTGCTGCATATACACACTCACACACTCAGCTCTGCCACACACACACAATCACACATAACTCTGCTGCATACACACACTCAGCTCTGCTACATACACATTCACACACTTAGCTCTGCTATATACACATTCACACACTCTGCTCTGCTACATACACACACACTCAGCTGTGCTACATACACACAATATCACACTCAACTCAATTTTCACAAAGTCTAGAGCCGCTCATAGAACTCTAGGATTATATGTATTATGATCGTGTCATCAATGATGTTGAATGTTTTGATTCTATGATTTTCACTTTTACCTTTTTCATGTATATTTAGTCCACAATATGACAGGTTTCTTAGGTTTATATATATTTATTATAAGACACACACTAGCACTTAAACTCAACTAAAATGAAATGAAGTCCTGTGCTTCTTAGTTGGGCCATGGACAGTCAGCACTGTAATTGCGGTGGTGGTCTTACTTTTCCTTTGTGGGAAATTTGGTTATGATACCGTTCTGTAGACACGTTATGAGATGTCCCCTTATTGCCGCGTGGTCATATGTCACCTCTGGGTCTCCGTCCTTTGCCAGCAACTCATAAGCAAAAGCGATGGCAAACACTCCACAGTCGTAGTTATTACTCTGCTGGTCTACGTCCAGAAAGTGCAGATGATTAAGGGGCTCGTGTACCACTCCACTGTATATGTTTGTTATCTGGTCACGTATGGAAGGTGACAGATTGTGGGTTCTTATGCTGTCGGCCACCATGATCTTGCCATCTCTATAGCAGGTGGTTAGCCAATGCATTCTTTCCCAATCGTTATGGATCTGAACGGCATCTTTTGTTACCTCGTACCCGGGAAAGAGGACAGCGGCCACAGGCTGGAGGTCATCGGAGTCGGGGAATTGCCTTTGGAGGAGATCTTGAGCCATGTTGATGATCTCATCGTCCAGCATGTCGTCATAGCCTTGACTTTGCAGCACTGACATTTGGTCAGGAGACAGGCCCTTGGTGTTCTGTGGTGTGTAGATATTGGGCTCATCCTGGGATGGACCTTCATCTTCACCACTTTGATCACACTTGCCTTCTGTCCTGGGTTTCTTGGCTGGTGGTGCGGTGTCAGGCTCCTCCGAGGCCGCAGCCTTTCTCTTCTCTTCTTCTGAGTTGTCATCATCAGAAGATTGGTTTTTATTGGTTGGTTTCTCTACAACAACTTCTTCTAAGTCGTCATGTTGTGTAGATTTATATATATTTTTTTTAAATTCGTTTTATTAAACAGGAAATAAAGATAACAAAACAGTAAAACCAAAACATATGGCTCCGCACAAGCCATGTTTACACACGACAAAATTCCCACGCAGGGGAGGCAATGATATATATCGGGATAAAAGCATAGTACAGCGGTCAGGTGCTGTGTAAATAAAACGTAGGAGTGCTCCGTGACATAGTAAAACCAATGTATCGTATATATCAGATGGGAATCACTATGGGCACTATCCGCAAGCCACTGCCACTGTCAAAACAAAAAGAGATGGGGGGGGGGGTTGGACGGGGGGAGTAAGGAAAACGAAAGAATCAGTTAGCGCAGGATTAAACAAAACAAAAAAAGGGGTATAAAGGGGAAGGGGGAAACAGGGAGGGCCAAAGGGGGGAAGGGGAAAGCACTAAAAAGGAAAAATGGAACGAAGAGGGGAAGGAATAGAGGGGGGGATCAAAGGGAGGGTCCCCAGGTAGACAACAGTCAACAATTGTCTCAGGGTGGAGTGCGAGGCAGCAATGCGTCCCTAGATGTATAGTAGTCGTGGGCTGTAAACAGAGTATCAGTAGAAGCGCACCACACACCCCACACCTTATCAAACTTTGCTTCGCATTTCCTATGTTTATATACCAAGCGTTCAAATGGTAATACATTGTTTATCAATCTCTTCCACATAGACACATTAGGAGGTCTAGGATCCATCCACCTCAAAGCTATGGCCTTACGGGCCATGAACAGTGATTCTCTCAGCAAAACTCTAGTGAAATAAGGCCAACTGTCTTCATCAATAATACCAAACAGACAAAACAGGGGTGTACGTGGAACAGTTCTACCTAATAATAAGGAGAGAAAGGATGTGACCTCCTTCCAAAAATAACACACATATGGGCAAGACCAAATAAGGTGCCAAAAATCTGCCCTGGGAGAGCTACACCTGTGGCACTGGTCACTCTGTGTCCTACCCATTCGATGCAGTCTAATCGGTGTGAGATAGCAACTATGAATAATGTAGAGTTGGGTAATCTTATTATTCGCAGCGGGGGACACCAGTGTGTGAGACGATTGGACCTCCCTCCACTGTTCCTCGTGTAGATTTATATTTCTTAATCCAGATGTAGAATATGACCCCGATCACTAACAGGGTAAATAATCCACTGGGTATAGCAATAATATAAAGCTCCCAGAAAGAAAAAGAAACACGCAAAACAGCGCACACCCATAAATATCAAAAAAAGGTACTCTTTATTAATACATGAATCAAAAAGACAGACAAGGTTCTTAAAAACATTTAAAACAGGCCTAAAGCAGCCAAAGCACAAAACAGGGTGAGCTCCCTCAACAGGGCTGTTTGTGGGGCGGGTTGCGCTGTCATCTACAGGTTTTAATGGCGCCATTTACCATTTTTCTTTAGAATGGACTCATTGGGAGAGATTCATCAAATCCGGTGCAGAGGAAGAGTGAAGCAGCCGCCCACAGCGACCAGTCAGACCGCATATCCCATCTTTATAAAGGCCTATGAAAAATGAAAGTAGCGATCTGATTGGTCTTCATGGCGACTTATCCCCTCCTCCTCCACACGGGTCCGATAAACCTCTCCCATTACAGATTATTTATACACCATATTTTATTGTATTATAATGTAAGTCAATGGTAAAAAGATCCTGTAGTAATGTGAAGCGCAGAATCTGTTTTAGCATCTAACGTTACGTTTTTGTCCTTTCCAAGAGTATAAACGGAATCACAAACACAGTTATCAAAACCCGTCCAGAGGAAAAGTTCCCCAGTTGCCCATAGCAACCAATCAGATGGCTTCTTTCACTTTGCAGAGGCCTTGGTAACAATGAAAGAAGCGATCTGATTGGTTGCTATGGGTAACGTTTCCTCTTGAAGGGTTTTGATAAATCTCCCCAGTGTGACTCTCGCCCCCTACTGGACACATTACACAACTAAGAACCATGCCGGCTGCTTCACAATACCAATATCTTCCCACTATGTTTTATCACCATTTCTGGGATAGAAAAGGCCCCAAAAAAGGCTCAAAAATCTGTCCCAAAAGGAGCAAATATTTCCTGTAGAATTCCTATAAATGTAATGGGGAAATGGCTTTTTGTGCACAGTTTAATGTTCCAGCCATTATTGTTACAGAAAATGGTGGGGATTATAGCCTAAAGCTTGGACCTGTATGCCAGGAAAGTTTAACTTGTTACATCCCGGCCTGCGTGACTTGCTGCACCACTTAAGCAGGACTAGGTCTGTGCATCGGTATACAGCAGTGTTTCCCAAACAGGGTGCCTCCAGCTGTTGCAAAACACCCAGCATGCCTGGACAATTTTATGAGATGTTTTTCTATTTTAGAAACTACTCTCAGCTCCCAGCATGTACTGACAGACCATGCATGCTGAGAGTTGTAGTTGTGAACACAGCTGTAGGCACACGGGTCGGGAAACACTAAGTTAGGATCTGTTTTCTAACTCAATGTTTCCCAACCCGTGTACCTCCAGCTAGTGCAGAACAACAACTACCAGGATGCCTGGACTGTCTGGGCATGCTGAGAGTTGTAGTTTTGCAACATCTGCACAGTGGTCTTTAATCTGTGGCCCTCCAGATATTGCAAAACTACAACATCCAGCATGCCTAGACAGCCAACAGCTGTCGGGGCATGCTGAGAGTTGTAGTTTTGCAACTTTTAGCAGGCCACCAAAGATGATCTTCACTGTCGTGCGCAGTCTCCACAGTCGTCCCCACCTCCGAGCCACTACCCCCACCCCACTCTGCACGGACTTCCATTGGTGGGCAGAGCGGGGGATCTTAACTTTAACCATCCTACCATTGGTCTGTCAGCCCTGACTAATGGCAGGGGATAGGAGGAGGTAGTACCCCTGCCACTTCACTCCTATCCATCATGGTGGTCAGTGATGTCTCTGACAGCACTCATATTTTCTGGGCGATCGGGTCATCAGAAACCCTGATTGGCCTTGAATTGACCGGCGAATCACGGCGATTAACATTTTGGGGAAGGGGTCTTGGGACCCCCCTAGCGATGTGCCGGGATGGCTGCTAATAGATATCATCAGTCATCCTCCTCCGATTACTGCCCAACAAGCGGCGGTGACCGGAAATAGGGAGGGCGTACAGGTACTCCCTGCGTCCCAACAAGTTAAACGTAATAATTGTACTTAAAAAATATGCTATTTTTATAAAGCGGTAGAATAATAGAAAAGTATATAACATGGGGATCATTTTAATCATATTGACCCACAGAATAAAGAAAATGTAATTTTTACCGTAAAGTGTACAGTGTGAAAACAAAACCTTTCAAAATTTACAAAACTGCGGTTTTCTCTTTAATTACCTCACAAATAATAATTTTTGGGGTCTGTCATACATTTTATGGTAAAATTAGTGATGTCATTACAAAGGACAATTGGTTTCCCAAAAAACAAGTCCTCATATGGATCTGTGGATGGAAATAAAAGAGTTATGATTATTGGAAGACGAGGAGGAAGATACTAAAATGCAAAAATAAAATTGGCTGTGACCTTAACGACACAGGACGTATATTTACATCCCACGCGGCTCCCGTGATATAACGCAGGGTCGCATGGTGACCCCACATCAAATCGAGTCGTTGCCGGCGGCCATCAATGTCCGGGACCCGCGGCTAATACCGGACATAACCGATCGTGATGATACTTTGATGGTCGCGTCTGAAGTGAAAGTGGAACCTTCCAGGCAGTGGTGCTGTTTTGGACCGCCACGGCATCCCGAACAGCTTGTAGGACACGAGGAGGATCCTTACCTGCCTCCTCACTGTCCAATCGCCAAATGACTGCTCTGTGCCCGACATCCAGGAAGGAGCAGTCGAGTGGCGATAACACTGATCAATGCCATGCTCTTGCATGGCAGTGATCAGTGTGAGAAATCAGTGTGTGCAATGTTATAGTCTCTTATGGGCTATGACATTGCAAAAAAAAAAAAAGTGAAAAGTATTAATAAATGTGATTTAACCCCTTCCCTAATAAAAGTATGAATAATCCTTCCCCTTTTTTTACCAAAATTTTTTTTTAAATAAAAATAAACATATGTGGTATCGCCGCGTAACTAAATCTCCGATCAATATAAGTATATCATTAATTAAACCGCACGGTCAATGGCGTACACGGAAAAAATTCCAAAGTCCAAAATAGCGTATTTTTGGTCACTTTAAACCATAAAAAAAGCGATCAAAGAGTCAGATCAAAACAAAAATGGTACCAATAAAAACTTCAGATCACGTCCGAAAAAATGAGCCCTCATACCGCCCCAAATGCGGGAATATAAAAAAGTTATAGCGGTCAGAAGATGACATTTTAAACATATAAAATTTTCCTGCATGTAGTTATGATTTTTCCAGAAGTCTGACAACATCAAACCTATATAAGTAGGGGATCATTTTAATCGTATGGACCTACAGAATAAAGATAAGGTGTCATTTTTACCGAAAAATTTACTGGTTAGAAACGGAAGCTCCAAAAAGTTACAAAATGGTAGTTTTTTTTTTCTTTCAGTTTTGTCACGCAATGATTATTTTTTTCCCGTTTCGCTGTAGATTTTATGGTAAAATGACTGACGTCATTACAAAGTAGAATTGGTGGTGCAAAAAATAAGCCATCATATGGATTTTTAGGTGGAAAATTTAAAGGGTTATGATTTTTAAAAGGTGATGAGCAAAAAAACTAAAGTGCAGAAAACGTAAAAACACTATGTCCTTAAGGGGTTAAACACGTATAATGTTTTGTACAGACATGATTGGGCTTAGAATCGTCCTCCTCTGACCCCTATAACTCTTATTTGTCCGTATACAGGAATGTACGAGCCGGATGTGCCGGGATCTGTACTATTTTATTACCACTATAGTTTTCATGGGGATTATTGATCGATTATGATCATTTTTTGTGGTTTATGAAGTGACCAAAAATCAGCAATTCTGGACTTTGGTATTTTTTATGTTTACGCCATTGACCGCGCGGTTTCATTAAAGAGAACCTCTCATTAACTTGTTACATGTTATAATCCTCCCAGGTCACTGCCCCATCATGATAAACCACCCCCGGCCTTTATTTTTATTATTTCTTAGTTTTCTACCGTGATATTGTTCTGTATTTTCTTCTCAGTCTCAGTCAGATTCACAGACGGGGAAGGGGCGTTCCCCAGCAGGCGTGACATCATCTGAAGCCATACAGGGGAGAACTTCAGTTCAGCGTGAGATGAGCTATGATTGGCTAAGGCTGAACACAGCCCCCTCAGCACTCCAGGCTGCACTTTCTTTGTTTGGACTTATGCCAGGCCAGCAGGAGTCCAAAGTCTGTGTATGAGATGGGGAAAAATGTGCTCTGGACAAGTAGGGAGACACCTAGTGGCAGCTTTTATAAACACAAAAAAAAACATAAAAAACGTCATTTTTTTTTAAACAGATTTTTTTTATTTACAATAAGGTATGCAATAGCAAAAATATTCGTTTTATTGAGAGTGACCATTTAACATGATATTTTAGTAAATTCAAGTAGAAAAAAAAACAGACATGTTGGCGTCTACAACATGTGCAGTGATCTCGGCTTCTCAGCAAAATGTATTAAACTAAAAGGAGGTTATTATACTTAATGATCATAAAGTGCAGCCGCAAGACACGTCACCGCCACCTGTATATAACCATCATATACAGCTCTACTGTGTACACATACAGCTCAGCTACATGTACATTACACATATACAGCTCTACTGTGTACACATACAGCTCAGCTACATGTACATTACACATATACAGCTCTACTGTGTACACATACAGCTCAGCTACATGTACATTACACATATACAGCTCTACTGTGTACACATACAGCTCAGCTACATGTACATTACACATATACAGCTCTACTGTGTACACATACAGCTCAGCTACATGTACATTACACATATACAGCTCTACTGTGTACACATACAGCTCAGCTACATGTACATTACACATATACAGCTCTACTGTGTACACATACAGCTCACCTACATGTACATTACACATATACAGCTCTACTGTGTACACATACAGCTCAGCTACATGTACATTACACATATACAGCTCTACTGTGTACACATACAGCTCACCTACATGTACATTACACATATACAGCTCTACTGTGTACACATACAGCTCAGCTACATGTACATTACACATATACAGCTCTACTGTGTACACACACAGCTCAGCTACATGTACATTACACATATACAGCTCTACTGTGTACACATACAGCTCAGCTACATGTACATTACACATATACAGCTCTACTGTGTACACATACAGCTCAGCTACATTACACATATACAGCTCTACTGTGTACACATACAGCTCAGCTACATGTACATTACACATATACAGCACTACTGTGTACACATACAGCTCAGCTACATGTACATTACACATATACAGCACTACTGTGTACACATACAGCTCAGCTACATGTACATTACACATATACAGCTCTACTGTGTACACATACAGCTCAGCTACATGCACATTACACATATACAGCTCTACTGTGTACACATACAGCTCAGCTACATGTACATTACACATATACAGCTCTACTGTGTACACATACAGCTCAGCTACATGCACATTACACATATACAGCTCTACTGTGTACACATACAGCTCAGCTACATGCACATTACACATATACAGCACTACTGGGTACACATACAGCTCAGCTACATGCACATTACACATATACAGCTCTACTGTGTACACATACAGCTCAGCTACATGCACATTACACATATACAGCTCTACTGTGTACACATACAGCTCAGCTACATGCACATTACACATATACAGCTCTACTGTGTACACATACAGCTCAGCTACATGCACATTACACATATACAGCTCTACTGTGTACACATACAGCTCAGCTACATGTACATTACACATATACAGCTCTACTGTGTACACATACAGCTCAGCTACATGTACATTACACATATACAGCTCTACTGTGTACACATACAGCTCAGCTACATGTACATTACATATATACAGCTCTACTGTGTACACATACAGCTCAGCTACATGTACATTACACATATACAGCTCTACTGTGTACACATACAGCTCAGCTACATGTACATTACACATATACAGCTCTACTGTGTACACATACAGCTCAGCTACATGTACATTACACATATACAGCTCTACTGTGTACACATACAGCTCAGCTACATGTACATTACACATATACAGCTCTACTGTGTACACATACAGCTCATCTACATGCACATTACACATATACAGCTCTACTGTGTACACATACAGTTCAGCTACATGTACATTACACATATACATATCTACTGTGTACACATACAGCTCAGCTACATGTACATTACACATATACATATCTACTGTGTACACATACAGCTCAGCTACATGTACATTACACATATACAGCTCTACTGTGTACACATACAGTTCAGCTACATGTACATTACACATATACAGCTCTACTGTGTACACATACAGCTCAGCTACATGCACATTACACATATACAGCTCTACTGTGTACACATACAGCTCAGCTACATGTACATTACACATATACAGCACTACTGTGTACACATACAGCTCAGCTACATGTACATTACACATATACAGCTCTACTGTGTACACATACAGCTCAGCTACATGCACATTACACATATACAGCATTACTGTGTACACATACAGCTCAGCTACATGTACATTACACATATACAGCTCTACTGTGTACAAATACAGCTCAGCTATATGTATATTACACATATACAGCTCTACTGTGTACACATACAGCTCAGCTACATGCACATTACACATATACAGCTCTACTGTGTACACATACAGCTCAGCTACATGCACATTACACATATACAGCTCTACTGTGTACACATACAGCTCAGCTACATGCACATTACACATATACAGCACTACTGGGTACACATACAGCTCAGCTACATGCACATTACACATATACAGCTCTACTGTGTACACATACAGCTCAGCTACATGCACATTACACATATACAGCTCTACTGTGTACACATACAGCTCAGCTACATGCACATTACACATATACAGCTCTACTGTGTACACATACAGCTCAGCTACATGCACATTACACATATACAGCTCTACTGTGTACACACTGCTCAGCTACATGTACATTACACATATACAGCTCTACTGTGTACACATACAGCTCAGCTACATGTACATTACACATATACAGCTCTACTGTGTACACATACAGCTCATCTACATGTACATTACATATATACAGATCTACTGTGTACACATACAGCTCAGCTACATGTACATTACATATATACAGCTCTACTGTGTACACATACAGCTCAGCTACATGTACATTACACATATACAGCTCTACTGTGTACACATACAGCTCAGCTACATGTACATTACACATATACAGCTCTACTGTGTACACATACAGCTCAGCTACATGTACATTACACATATACAGCTCTACTGTGTACACATACAGCTCAGCTACATGCACATTACACATATACAGCTCTACTGTGTACACATACAGCCCAGCTACATGTACATTACACATATACAGCTCTACTGTGTACACATACAGCTCAGCTACATGTACATTACACATATACAGCTCTACTGTGTACACATACAGCTCAGCTACATGTACATTACACATATACAGCTCTACTGTGTACACATACAGCTCAGCTACATACACATTACACACAGCTCTACTGTACACATACAGCTCAGCTACATGTACATTACACATATACAGCTCTACTGTGTACACATACAGCTCAGCTACATGTACATTACACATATACAGCTCTACTGTGTACACATACAGCTCAGCTACATGCACATTACACATATACAGCTCTACTGTGTACACATACAGCTCAGCTACATGTACATTACACATATACAGCTCTACTGTGTACACACACAGCTCAGCTACATGTACATTACACATATACAGCTCTACTGTGTACACATACAGCTCAGCTACATGCACATTACACATATACAGCTCTACTGTGTACACATACAGCTCAGCTACATGCACATTACACATATACAGCTCTACTGTGTACACATACAGCTCCGCTACATGCACATTACACATATACAGCTCTACTGTGTACACATACAGCTCAGCTACATGTACATTACACATATACAGCTCTACTGTGTACACATACAGCTCAGCTACATGTACATTACACATATACAGCTCTACTGTGTACACATACAGCTCAGCTACATGTACATTACACATATACAGCACTACTGTGTACACATACAGCTCAGCTACATGTACATTACACATATACAGCTCTACTGTGTACACATACAGCTCAGCTACATGCACATTACACATATACAGCATTACTGTGTACACATACAGCTCAGCTACATGTACATTACACATATACAGCTCTACTGTGTACAAATACAGCTCAGCTATATGTACATTACACATATACAGCTCTACTGTGTACACATACAGCTCAGCTACATGCACATTACACATATACAGCTCTACTGTGTACACATACAGCTCAGCTACATGCACATTACACATATACAGCTCTACTGTGTACACATACAGCTCAGCTACATGCACATTACACATATACAGCACTACTGGGTACACATACAGCTCAGCTACATGCACATTACACATATACAGCTCTACTGTGTACACATACAGCTCAGCTACATGCACATTACACATATACAGCTCTACTGTGTACACATACAGCTCAGCTACATGCACATTACATATATACAGATCTACTGTGTACACATACAGCTCAGCTACATGTACATTACATATATACAGCTCTACTGTGTACACATACAGCTCAGCTACATGTACATTACACATATACAGCTCTACTGTGTACACATACAGCTCAGCTACATGTACATTACACATATACAGCTCTACTGTGTACACATACAGCTCAGCTACATGCACATTACACACATACAGCTCAGCTACATGTACATTACACATATACAGCTCTACTGTGTACACATACAGCTCAGCTACATGTACATTACACATATACAGCTCTACTGTGTACACATACAGCTCAGCTACATGTACATTACACATATACAGCTCTACTGTGTACACATACAGCTCAGCTACATGTACATTACACATATACAGCTCTACTGTGTATACATACAGCTCAGCTACATGCACATTACACATATACAGCTCTACTGTGTACACATACAGCTCAGCTACATGTACATTACACATATACAGCTCTACTGTGTACACATACAGCTCAGCTACATGTACATTACACATATACAACTCTACTGTGTACACATACAGCTCATCTACATGCACATTACACATATACAGCTCTACTGTGTACACATACAGTTCAGCTACATGTACATTACACATATACATATCTACTGTGTACACATACAGCTCAGCTACATGTACATTACACATATACAGCTCTACTGTGTACACATACAGTTCAGCTACATGTACATTACACATATACAGCTCTACTGTGTACACATACAGCTCAGCTACATGCACATTACACATATACAGCTCTACTGTGTACACATACAGCTCAGCTACATGTACATTACACATATACAGCTCTACTGTGTACACATACAGCTCAGCTACATGCACATTACACATATACAGATCTACTGTGTACACATACAGCTCAGCTACATGCACATTACACATATACAGCTCTACTGTGTACACATACAGCTCAGCTACATGCACATTACACATATACAGCTCTACTGTGTACACATACAGCTCAGCTACATGTACATTACACATATACAGCTCTACTGTGTACACATACAGCTCAGCTACATGTACATTACACATATACAGCTCTACTGTGTACACATACAGCTCAGCTACATGTACATTACACATATACAGCTCTACTGTGTACACATACAGCTCAGCTACATGTACATTACACATATACAGCTCTACTGTGTACACATACAGCTCAGCTACATGTACATTACACATATACAGCTCTACTGTGTACACATACAGCTCAGCTACATGCACATTACACATATACAGCTCTACTGTGTACACATACAGCTCAGCTACATGCACATTACACATATACAGCTCTACTGTGTACACATACAGCTCAGCTACATGCACATTACACATATACAGCTCTACTGTGTACACATACAGCTCAGCTACATGTACATTACACATATACAGCTCTACTGTGTACACATACAGCTCAGCTACATGTACATTACACATATACAGCTCTACTGTGTACACATACAGCTCAGCTACATGTACATTACACATATACAGCTCTACTGTGTACACATACAGCTCAGCTACATGTACATTACACACATACAGCTCTACTGTACACATACAGCTCAGCTACATGCACATTACACATATGCAGCATTACTGTGTACACATACAGCTCAGCTACATGCACATTACACATATACAGCTCTACTGTGTACACATACAGCTCAGCTACATGTACATTACACATATACAGCTCTACTGTGTACACATACAGCTCAGCTACATGTACATTACACATATACAGCTCTACTGTGTACACATACAGCTCAGCTACATGTACATTACACATATACAGCTCTACTGTGTACACATACAGCTCAGCTACATGTACATTACACATATACAGCTCTACTGTGTACACATACAGCTCAGCTACATGTACATTACACATATACAGCTCTACTGTGTACACATACAGCACAGCTACATGTACATTACACATATACAGCTCTGCTGTGTACACATACAGCTCAGCTACATGTACATTACACATATACAGCTCTACTGTGTACACATACAGCTCAGCTACATGTATATTACACATATACAGCTCTACTGTGTACACATACAGCTCAGCTACATGTACATTACACATATACAGCTCTACTGTGTACACATACAGCTCAGCTACATGTACATTACACATATTCAGCTCTACTGTGTACACATACAGCTCAGCTACATGTACATTACACATATACAGCTCTACTGTGTACACATACAGCTCAGCTACATGTACATTACACATATACAGCTCTACTGTGTACACATACAGCTCAGCTACATGTACATTACACATATACAGCTCTACTGTGTACACATACAGCTCAGCTACATGTACATTACACATATACAGCTCTACTGTGTACACATACAGCTCAGCTACATGCACATTACACATATACAGCTCTACTGTGTACACATACAGCTCAGCTACATGTACATTACACATATACAGCTCTACTGTGTACACATACAGCTCAGCTACATGTACATTACACATATACAGCTCTACTGTGTACACATACAGCTCAGCTACATGCACATTACACATATACAGCTCTACTGTGTACACATACAGCTCAGCTACATGCACATTACACATATATACAGCTCAGCTACATGTACATTACACATATACAGCTCTACTGTGTACACATACAGCTCAGCTACATGTATATTACACATATACAGCTCTACTGTGTACACATACAGCTCAGCTACATGTACATTACACATATTCAGCTCTACTGTGTACACATACAGCTCAGCTACATGTACATTACACATATACAGCTTTACTGTGTACACATACAGCTCAGCTACATGTACATTACACATATACAGCTCTACTGTGTACACATACAGCTCAGCTACATGCACATTACACATATACAGCTCTACTGTGTACACATACAGCTCAGCTACATGTACATTACACATATACAGCTCAGCTACACGCACATTACACATATACAGCTCTACTGTGTACACATACAGCTCAGCTACATGTACATTACACATATACAGCTCTACTGTGTACACATACAGCTCAGCTACATGTACATTACACATACAGCTCTACTGTGTACACATACAGCTCAGCTACATGTACATTACACATATACAGCTCTACTGTGTACACATACAGCTCAGCTACATGTACATTACACATATACAGCTCTACTGTGTACACATACAGCTCAGCTACATGTACATTACACATATACAGCTCTACTGTGTACACATACAGCTCAGCTACATGCACATTACACATATACTGCTCTACTGTGTACACATACAGCTCAGCTACATGTACATTACACATATACTGCTCTACTGTGTACACATACAGCTCAGCTACATGCACATTACACATATACAGCTCTACTGTGTACACATACAGCTCAGCTACATGCACATTACACATATATACAGCTCTACTGTGTACACATACAGCTCAGCTACATGTACATTACACATATACAGCTCTACTGTGTACACATACAGCTCAGCTACATGCACATTACACATATACAGCTCTACTGTGTACACATACAGCTCAGCTACATGTACATTACACATATACAGCTCTACTGTGTACACATACAGCTCACCTACATGTACATTACACATATACAGCTCTACTGTGTACACATACAGCTCAGCTACATTACACATATACAGCTCTACTGTGTACACATACAGCTCAGCTACATGTACATTACACATATACAGCTCTACTGTGTACACATACAGCTCAGCTACATGTACATTACACATATACAGCACTACTGTGTACACATACAGCTCAGCTACATGTACATTACACACATACAGCTCAGCTACATGTACATTACACATATACAGCTCTACTGTGTACACATACAGCTCAGCTACATGCACATTACACATATACAGCTCTACTGTGTACACATACAGCTCAGCTACATGTACATTACACATATACAGCACTACTGTGTACACATACAGCTCAGCTACATGTACATTACACACATACAGCTCAGCTACATGTACATTACACATATACAGCTCTACTGTGTACACATACAGCTCAGCTACATGCACATTACACATATACAGCTCTACTGTGTACACATACAGCTCAGCTACATGTACATTACACATATACAGCTCTACTGTGTACACATACAGCTCAGCTACATGTACATTACACATATACAGCTCTACTGTGTACACATACAGCTCAGCTACATGTACATTACACATATACAGCTCTACTGTGTACACATACAGCTCAGCTACATGTACATTACACATATACAGCTCTACTGTGTACACATACAGCTCAGCTACATGCACATTACACATATACAGCTCTACTGTGTACACATACAGCTCAGCTACATGTACATTACACATATACAGCTCTACTGTGTACACATACAGCTCAGCTACATGTACATTACACATATACAGCTCTACTGTGTACACATACAGCTCAGCTACATGTACATTACACATATACAGCTCTACTGTGTACACATACAGCTCAGCTACATGTACATTACACATATACAGCTCTACTTTGTACACATACAGCTCAGCTACATGCACATTACACATATACAGCTCTACTGTGTACACATACAGCTCAGCTACATGCACATTACACATATACAGCTCTACTGTGTACACATACAGCTCAGCTACATGTACATTACACATATACAGCTCTACTGTGTACACATACAGCTCAGCTACATGTACATTACACATATACAGCTCTACTGTGTACACATACAGCTCAGCTACATGCACATTACACATATACAGCTCTACTGTGTACACATACAGCTCAGCTACATGCACATTACACATATACAGCTCTACTGTGTACACATACAGCTCAGCTACATGTACATTACACACATACAGCTCTACTGTGTACACATACAGCTCAGCTACATGTACATTACACATATACAGCTCTACTGTGTACACATACAGCTCAGCTACATGTACATTACACATATACAGCTCTACTGTGTACACATACAGCTCAGCTACATGTACATTACACATATACAGCTCTACTGTGTACACATACAGCTCAGCTACATGTACATTACACATATACAGCTCTACTGTGTACACATACAGCTCAGCTACATGCACATTACACATCTCTACTGTGTACACATACAGCTCAGCTACATGTACATTACACATATACAGCTCTACTGTGTACACATACAGCTCAGGTACATGCACATTACACATATACAGCTCTACTGTGTACACATACAGCTCAGCTACATGTACATTACACATATACAGCTCTACTGTGTACACATACAGCTCAGCTACATGCACATTACACATATACAGCTCTACTGTGTACACATACAGCTCAGCTACATGTACATTACACATATACAGCACTACTGTGTACACATACAGCTCAGCTACATGCACATTACACACAGCTCTGCTGTGTACACATACAGCTCAGCTACATGTACATTACACATATACAGCTCTACTGTGTACACATACAGCTCAGCTACATGCACATTACACACAGCTCTGCTGCAGACATATATAACATACACAGCTCTGCACCACGCACATCACACACACACAGCTCTGCTGCATACACATAACTTCAGCTCATCCAGCAGCGATCACAACCAGCACAGCAGAGTCCTGCATACACTGAGCAGAGGAGCCTAGAGCAGCAGCCCCTGATCATGTGACTCCTCCTCCTCCATGTGACTGATCACATGACGGTGACATAATCGCAGGTCCTGTAAGTACACGGCTCCTGTACAGTCTGCAGGTGGAGGTATATACGGTTGTGGTGACATCAGGAGCGCTGGGGGAGGGGACATTACTATTAACCCCTTCAGGTACACAAGGTCTTATGACTTAACGAAGACGATCACAAGATCCAGAACTTTCTGTGTATTTGTCTCTTTCTTTCTCTGTTGTTGTTTCTATTAGCAGCCGCCATTTCTCATCGTCTCCTCTTCTTCCCTTCAGGTTTCTCCAATCCAGGATCCTCTGCTGATATCTTCTATATAAGAGAATTCTCCTGGATGACCCATCAACCATGGAGAGAGACAGGAACAAGATGGCCGACAGGATCATAAACCTCACCCTACAGATACTCTCCTGGCTTACTGGAGAGGTGAGGGATTCTGGGAGTGATGTCACATGACCTCATTCTTATCTATGTAATAACAGATGGATATGACTGGAGAGGTGAGGGATTCTGGGAGTGATGTCACATGACCTTATTCTTATCTATGTAATAACAGATGGATATGACTGGAGAGGTGAGGGATTCTGGGAGTGATGTCACATGACCTCATTCTTATCTATGTAATAACAGATGGATATGACCGTAGAGGTGAGGGATTCTGGGAGTGATGTCACATGACCTCATTCTTATCTATGTAATAACAGATGATATGACTGGAGAGGTGAGGGATTCTGGGAGTGATGTCACATGACCTCATTCTTATCTATGTAATAACAGATGGATATGACTGGAGAGGTGAGGGATTCTGGGAGTGATGTCACATGACCCCATTCTTATCTATGGAATAACAGATGGATATGACTGGAGAGGTGAGGGATTCTGGGAGTGATGTCACATGACCTCATTCTTATCTATGTAATAACAGATGATATGACTGGAGAGGTGAGGGATTCTGGGAGTGATGTCACATGACCTCATTCTTATCTATGTAATAACAGATGGATATGACTGGAGAGGTGAGGGATTCTGGGAGTGATGTCACATGACCCCATTCTTATCTATGGAATAACAGATGGATATGACTGGAGAGGTGAGGGATTCTGGGAGTGATGTCACATGACCTCATTCTTATCTATCTAATAACAGATGGATATGACTGGAGAGGTGAGGGATTCTGGGAGTGATGTCACATGACCTCATTCTTATCTATGTAATAACAGATGGATATGACTGGAGAGGTGAGGGATTCTGGGAGTGATGTCACATGACCTCATTCTTATCTATGTAATAACAGATAGATATGACTGGAGAGGTGAGGGATTCTGGGAGTGATGTCACACTACCTCATTCTTATCTATGTAATAACAGATGGATATGACTGGAGAGGTGAGGGATTCTGGGAGTGATGTCACATGACCTCATTCTTATCTATGGAATAACAGATGATATGACTGGAGAGGTGAGGGATTCTGGGAGTGATGTCACATGACCTCATTCTTATCTATGTAATAACAGATGGATATGACTGGAGAGGTGAGGGATTCTGGGAGTGATGTCACATGACCTCATTCTTATCTATGTAATAACAGATAGATATGACTGGAGAGGTGAGGGATTCTGGGAGTGATGTCACACTACCTCATTCTTATCTATGTAATAACAGATGGATATGACTGGAGAGGTGAGGGATTCTGGGAGTGATGTCACATGACCTCATTCTTATCTATGGAATAACAGATGATATGACTGGAGAGGTGAGGAATTCTGGGAATGTATGTAGTGATATTAATGTGTCTCTCCATACACAGGATTACACAGTAGTGAAGAAGTCCTCTAGTGGGCGCTGTCGGGCCCCTGTGTGTGAAGGATGGGGAAGAACCCTGAGCCCAATCCCGGGGCCCCCACCTCACTCCCTGATACATGAGGAAATGGATGAACAGAAGATCCGAGAACTCATCAACAAGATGATGGAGCTGCTGACTGGAGAGGTGACCCTGCTGGGACATTATACAGTAATGGAGGGGTCTGGTGATGACTGGAGAGGTGACACTGCTGGGAATGCTGGGACATTATACAGTAATGGAGGGGTCTGGTGATGACTGGAGAGGTGACACTGCTGGGACATTATACAGTAATGGAGGGGTCTGGTGATGACTGGAGAGGTGACACTGCTGGGACATTATACAGTAATGGAGGGGTCTGGTGATGACTGGAGAGGTGACACTGCTGGGACATTATACAGTAATGGAGGGGTCTGGTGATGACTGGAGAGGTGACACTGCTGGGACATTATACAGTAATAGAGGGGTCTGGTGATGACTGGAGAGGTGACACTGCTGGGACATTATACAGTAATGGAGGGGTCTGGTGATGACTGGAGAGGTGACACTGCTGGGACATTATACAGTAATGGAGGGGTCTGGTGATGACTGGAGAGGTGACACTGCTGGGACATTATACAGTAATGGAGGGGTCTGGTGATGACTGGAGAGGTGACACTGCTGGGACATTATACAGTAATGGAGGGGTCTGGTGATGACTGGAGAGGTGACACTGCTGGGACATTATACAGTAATGGAGGGGTCTGGTGATGACTGGAGAGGTGACACTGCTGGGACATTATACAGTAATGGAGGGGTCTGGTGATGACTGGAGAGGTGACCCTGCTGGGACATTATACAGTAATGGAGGGGTCTGGTGATGACTGGAGAGGTGACACTGCTGGGACATTATACAGTAATGGAGGGGTCTGGTGATGACAGGAGAGGTGACACTGCTGGGACATTATACAGTAATGGAGGGGTCTGGTGATGACTGGAGAGGTGACACTGCTGGGACATTATACAGTAATGGAGGGGTCTGGTGATGACTGGAGAGGTGACACTGCTGGGACATTATACAGTAATGGAGGGGTCTGGTGATGACTGGAGAGGTGACCCTGCTGGGACATTATACAGTAATGGAGGGGTCTGGTGATGACTGGAGAGGTGACACTGCTGGGAATGCTGGGACATTATACAGTAATGGAGGGGTCTGGTGATGACTGGAGAGGTGACACTGCTGGGACATTATACAGTAATGGAGGGGTCTGGTGATGACTGGAGAGGTGACACTGCTGGGACATTATACAGTAATGGAGGGGTCTGGTGATGACTGGAGAGGTGACACTGCTGGGACATTATACAGTAATGGAGGGGTCTGGTGATGACTGGAGAGGTGACACTGCTGGGACATTATACAGTAATGGAGGGGTCTGGTGATGACTGGAGAGGTGACACTGCTGGGACATTATACAGTAATGGAGGGGTCTGGTGATGACTGGAGAGGTGACACTGCTGGGACATTATACAGTAATGGAGGGGTCTGGTGATGATTAGAGAGGTGACACTGCTGGGACATTATACAGTAATGGAGGGGTCTGGTGATGACTGGAGAGGTGACCCTGCTGGGACATTATACAGTAATGGAGGGGTCTGGTGATGACTGGAGAGGTGACCCTGCTGGGACATTATACAGTAATGGAGGGGTCTGGTGATGACTGGAGAGGTGACACTGCTGGGACATTATACAGTAATGGAGGGGTCTGGTGATGACTGGAGAGGTGACACTGCTGGGACATTATACAGTAATGGAGGGGTCTGGTGATGACTGGAGAGGTGACACTGCTGGGACATTATACAGTAATGGAGGCGTCTGGTGATGACTGGAGAGGTGACACTGCTGGGACATTATACAGTAATGGAGGGGTCTGGTGATGACTGGAGAGGTGACACTGCTGGGACATTATACAGTAATGGAGGGGTCTGGTGATGACTGGAGAGGTGACACTGCTGGGAATGCTGGGACATTATACAGTAACACCACTGGAGGGGTCGGGGTGATGACTGTATCATTATATGTCAGGTTCCTATAAGGTGTCAGGACGTGGCGGTCTATTTCTCCATGGAGGAGTGGGAGTATGTAGAAGGACACAAGGATCAGTACAAGGATCAGGTCATGATGGAGGATCAGCAGCCCCTCACATCACCAGGTAATAGACATGACTATATACACACATCCTCTCATTATTTGTATGTAAAGAATGAATTCAGTCTCTGTATGTGTTCCCTACAGTCAGATCCAGTAAGAGAACAGCACCAGAGAGGTGTCCCCGTCCTCTTAATGAGAAGAATATGGAGGACATTACTACAAGGAAAAATCTGACATATATTAATACTACAGACATAAAGGAAGAAGAAGAGACAGATGTGAGCGGTGATGAGCAGTATAAGGAGGACATTCCTACAGAGAAATATCTGATCTATATTAATACTACAGACATAAAGGAAGAAGAAGACACAGATGTGAGCGGTGATGAGCAGTATGAGAAGGACATTCCTACAGGTAACTGCCCAGGTGAGTAGTAACCAATAAATATAGATAGGAGTTACAGATTCTACTCAGTCATCACCTGCAACAATATTGTGTGAAATTATTTAAATGGGCACTGTCAGATACAAAAACTTTTGATATGTTGTAAATCATGTATAACCAAAAGGTTTTGTAATTGCTTTCAATAGAAAATGTTCAGTATTTCATACTGATAAATCCAGTCAAACAACTGCCCCCCTGCCTGCTTGGACACATACTAGTCCTGCTGTGTCCATGAGTCATCACCTATGTCATGGACACACTTCCTTGATTGACAGCTGTGAGCGCAGGGCTCCTCCCACTGTCAGCTTGTGTCCCGCTACTGTCCGTGAGGACATGCTGGGAGTTGTAGTTTTGCTAATGCTGGGGAGATGTGAGCAGACAGCATACTGAGGTAGGGGGCGGAGACCTGCACAGTGAGGCCACGCCCCCTCCCTTTGAGAGAAATTCAGACTAGTGAGCTAAATTAAAAGTGTAAAAAAAAAAAATGTGCTAGACACATAAAAATTAGATGTACAGGATTAGGTACTGAGTGATATATTAAAAAAATGTTTTTTATGTTGGATCTGACGGGTACACTTTAAAGGAGTACTATCATGCAGGACAACTTATCACGGGCGGTCCTACTGCTGGGACCCTCCCACGATCTCCTGCACAGGACCCCGGGGATGATTCATCCCCGGAACAAGGTGTGTCGACCCCGCACTAAGTGGCGGCCAACACCCCCCCAATATGTCTCTATGGGAGAGCCAGAGATACAGCGTTCGTCTATCTCTGACTCTCCCATAGATATACATGAAAGTGTGTGTGTGTGTGTGGGGGGGGGGGGGGGCGACACACTAAGTTCCTGGGGAAAGCCGGGGTCCTATTCAGGAGATTGTGGGGGTCCCAGCAATCGGATCCCCCATTGATCAGACACTTATCCCCATCCTAGAACATAATAATGTTTTATAGGCATTTTCCCTGAGTGGAGTGTGATAGATGGTATGCACCCTCACTGATACTGAGCGTGCGCGTTGTCTTTAAAGTCCTTGTTTGCGCTGTTGTTTTTATTGTCCCTGTTGTCTCCATCTTATATAGTCAGCAGGATTTCCATGTAGACGACTAGAGGAATAATTTGGGATATTTCCCAGCACTTCTGTATTGCTGGGGGCTCTGAACCGCCTCGGCTGTCGTCTGATTTGTGCCCTATGGATTGTTCATTGCTGCTGGATCGGGGTGTGTTGGGGCTCCAGGAGCAGGGCTGTGGAGTCGGTAGATAAATGTTCCGACTCCGCAGTTTTTTGTACTTCCGACTCCAACTCCCTGACTCCGACTCCTCTGTATTAATATGCGAATGTATTTATAAACACAGTTGAATCCAAGAAACCCACCAAGTTCTAAGCTCTTCTAGCAGAGAGAGGTAGTTGGGCAGAAGCTGCTGCCTTCTCCTTTTTGTGTGCTGATCTGCTGCTGAAGATAGGGCAGTGGGAGGATCCAGGAAGGGGCATTTATTATAAAACATGATTTCCCTAGTAGAATCCCATAGTCATGTTTAAAGTTAAAGCTAACAATCAGAGTTTACAAGTTTTTATAGCCTTAGCTGAATGGCAGCAGTTTTTCCAATGGTTTACATCTTCAGTCTTGAACTATTGACCCACCATTCCCTTCACTTATACAAGTGTCTCTAGTCCTGCCAAAAACATATTTCCTTAACCCCTTATCAGTGAGAGGCTCGGTTACCCATGGGTTCCCTGTAACAGCAGAACACAACACTATGGAAAGTATAAGTATTGCCGCTCCTAATTGTGCGTTGCGTGCCATATAGTGAAGCACATGAAAAGCTTCTTCCGGTCACTTAACGTGTTTGTTATGCGGTTACGTGAGGCTCTGCATGCATTGGTCTTTATTCTTACAGTAGAGAAGTCATTAATAATAACTTTTTGTGAATTGGGACATTTAAACTTGCTTTTTTTTATTTTTTATTCCAATCTAAATTTAGTAGGTGTCGGAGTCGGTGCATTGTTTTCCGACTCCGACTCCAGGTACCCAAAATTTCGTCCGACTTCTCGACCCCGACTCCACAGCACTGTCCAGAAGTGGGGTGTATGTGACCTAAAGAACCTATATTATGTTTACATTAACTATTTATTATCCGGAGGACGGGGAGAAGGTTCCATGATGTCACATGCTGCACTTATAATGTTCTACTAAAAAGACTATAAATATGGGCGCAGTTATTAATAAAATCTGTGTTATTCTCTGCAGATTCTTGTAGCAGGAGATCAGAGGAGAATCTTATATCTTCAGATTATAAAGCAGATGATGATATCACACAAGATACATATGAAGAACATTCCATTATCCCAGATACACCCTCAGCCCTTCACAGCCAAGATCTGTCATCTCATCCTTATATACAGGTCCTGTCTTCTCAGTCATCACAGGATGTTCAGCAAAATAAAAGCCACAGAAGGTGTGTTACACATAAAAGAGCTCAAACAGGAAAGCTATGTTCATGCTCAGAATGTGGGAAATGTTTTACTTTTAATTCAGATCTTGTTGTACATCAAAGAACTCACAAAGGAGAGAAGCCGTTTTCATGTTCAGAATCTGAAAAATGTTTTACTTCTAAATCAAATCTTGTTCAACATCAAAGAACTCACACAGGGGAGAAACTATTTTCATGTTCAGAATGTGGAAAATGTTTTCCTTATAAAACACGGCTTGTTAAACATCAGAGAATTCACACAGGGGAGAAACCATTTTCATGTTCAGAATGTAGGAAATGTTTTACTTCTAAATCAAATCTTGTTGAACATAAAAGAATTCACACAGGGGAGAAACTATTTTCATGTTCAGAATGTGGGAAATGTTTTATTTCTAAATCACGGCTTGTTGAACATCAGAGAACTCACACAGGAGAGAAGCCATTTTCATGTTCAGAATGTGGTAAATGTTTTACTCAGAGATCACATCTGTCTGAACATCAAAAAATTCATATTGGAGAGAAGCCATTTTCATGTTCAGAATGTGGGAAATGTTTTACTTCTAAATTAAATCTTGTTCAACATCAAAGAACTCACACAGGGGTGAAACCATTTTCATGTTCAGAATGTGGAAAATGTTTTACTTCTAAATCAAGTCTTGTTCAACATCAGAGAACCCATACAGGAGAGAAGCCATATTCATGTGCAGAATGTGGAAAATGTTTTACTAATAAATCACATCTTGTTCAACATCAAAGAACCCACACAGGAGAGAAGCCATATTCATGTGCAGAATGTGGAAAATGTTTTACTCGAAAAGCAATTCTTCTTATACACCAAAGAATGCACACAAAGTAGCCTTCTAACTTGTCAAATTGTACAAAAGCTACAACCATTGCAGTCAAAGTCATAGGAGAGATCAATGTAGAGCAATAAATTTACATTGAAAAAGTGACTATTCCAAAAAATGTCTGATGTACAAAATGCGAATAGAATCCAAATAATACATCTGTATTTACGTCACCAGGTACTAGAATATTATATATATAAACTGGTCCCAAACCTTGTTACAAATGTTTAATAAAAATTTACTTTTCAAACATAAAGTTTCTTATCCATTTATCTCTATAATTTTGTCTGCTGGGAAATAATCCCCCATAACAATGTAGAGATATGATGTGTCCGCTGCTCCTCATGGTGAAGACCCAACAGGTATAATCCATGGGGAGCTGCTGGGACTGGATATTCCCCACCGGCCATGATTGACAGATCGCTCTTTGTTCACATATGTTACATATTATGGGATATTTCTCAATACATGTTCTCATTATCATAGTTACAGGTTATCACTGAGACACTGTACAGTGCTGGATGTATATATATAGAATCTAATGACATAGTACAATACTATTTCAGTACAGTGGGAGGATATACCATATATACACATGAAGTATCCAATAAGAAAACACCCACCACCTAATGTATACCATGCCGGCCCACAAGGGAGGATTGGACTCGTAATGAAGTATTTGTGATCGGTGCTTAATCGTATAGCGAACCTACCTAATTGAACCTCTTACTAACTCCTATTCCCTACTACATCCTGTAACCTATCTAGGCAGTTAGAGTTATGCCATATACTGCCGCGTAGGAGTACACCTGAAAAATAGAGGGCAAAACTCATAATCAGAACAAAGCGCTATTAACACGCGCAATAACCCTGTGACCAATGACTGAAATGCATTGTGCATTACTGACTATGGAATGGGGTTATGGTGCACGTAGCACTGAATTCCCAGCACCCCTATATCCTAACCACGTATACTGAGACGTGCAATACTGGTGGCCACATACAGTTAAATACAGCTTTATAACCACACACAGCTTATACATCATATAGCCTGGGTTCAGGAGAGAGAGAAGGGGGGGGGGGGCTGGAAATGCAGTGACCCCCCCCCCCCCCTTGCCAATACCGCTCATGCAGAATTGGGACAAAGTTGTGCAGAGTGCAGAGCTGTGCGGAGTTGCAAGCGCTCGCCCTCAGATGAAATGCACATTCTCCCTTAACTGAACCCAGATATGCAGGGCTCGTGGGGGGAGCGGGGTCTTGCCATAAGACATCCCCATCTAAATACCTAAGTGCGGGCGCCCGTGACTGCTCCCGCTGCCGGATTGCACGCGCTGTCAGGCTGCCAACGGGGCGCAAGCACAGGACAAGAAGCACGTGGAACGCCGTGCTGAATCCGGGGCCGGGGCTGACCGAGGGTGCCCTCCATACTCTGGCTTACCTCCGGAGAGAGGGCTGCAGCGAACGCCTCCACCCTGGCCGGCCCCGGACGCTTACCATTGCGCTGAAACCGGAACTCCCGTGCATCAGCTGACTCGCGTGTCAGCTGATCCCCTGTCACGTGATGAACCCGCGGCGTCAGGCACAGGTACTGCCGCAGGTTCTTATAGCGAATCCCCGCCCCTCCCACAAATACAGGCTAATAAATTAGCCTTCAAACATACGAACACTCAATGATAGGAGACACACCCTGAATTATAATAGACACCCCCCAATAATAATAGACACCCCCCAATTATAATAGACACACCCTCAATGATAATAGAAACCCCCCAATTATAATAAACACTCCCCAATTATAATAGACACTCCCCAATTATAATAGACCCCCCCCCAATTATAATAGACACACCCTCATTTATAATAGACACTCCCCAATTATAATAGACACCCCCCCCCCAATTATAATAGATACTCCCCAATTATAATAGACCCCCCCAATTATAATAGACACACCCTCAATTATAATACACACCCCCAATTATACTAGACACACCCTAAATTATAACAGACACACCCATGACTATTAGTATAAGTTCATTATAGAGGAGGGACATGGATGGACGGGAAGTAGGAGAAGAATGGAGGCTGTGAGAAGCTGAGACAGAGGCGGCCATCTTGGAAGGATGAAATCCACCATTTTGGATGAGGTAACCGGCCCTTTGGGAAGAAAGTCCAAGAGGGTGAGATGAGACTAAAGACATTGAAGCCCATATAACTCTTCCTATATGAATAACCTATACTAAAGACGGACATTATATGGAGATTTATTGTTTATGTAGTGTCGGCCATGTTGTCAGGAAGATTATAATAAAGAAAAAGCTCGGAAATCCTCCATGGTGACACCTAGTTAGCTCAGGCAGCTGATTGGGAGCATCACGACAAAATTGCAGGGTCCCGATCAGCTGAGAGGACAGACGGAGGGTCCCTACCAGCTTCTGGCTCATCTGATCTGTAGACAGCCTCAGCAGCCTGTAGTAATAGAGCGCCGATAACACTGTTCTATATGACGCCATTGATCAGTGTCTGCAATCTAAAGATCACGTGTAATAGTTTCCTAAGGAGACTAAAAAGTAATAAAAATGTACTATAAAAAAAGTATATAAAAGTGTTAATAAATGTGAATATGCCCCTCCCCTAATAAAATAATGTAAACAAAAATAAACATGTTGTATTGCCGCAAGCGTAAATGTCCAAATTAAAATATAATAATAATTAAACTGCACGGTCAGTGCTGTACAAGGTCAGAGCTGATTTTCGGTTGCTTCATATACCAGGAAAAAATTAATGATCAAAATTGCCATCAAAACAAAAATGATATAAATAGAAACTAGAGATTATGGCGCAAAAAATTACCCTTATATAGTCCTAAAAGAGTTATAGGGGTCATAAGAGGACAACTTTAACTCCATAAATGGGTACTCCTTAAAGGGGTACTCCCGTGGAAATTTTTTTTTTTTTTAAATCAACTGGTGCCAGAAAGTTAAACAGATTTGTAGATCAAACGTATGTGGAAGATGTTCGGCACTGCTAACTTCTGTACCTGGAAGCTGATGGACACTAAGTCGCTGTTGCGGGGAGGGGATTCAGTGGTGCTCAGACTCATGTAGGATATGACATAAGTGCATGAGAAAAAGAATGAAAGTTCGGCACTCACCGGATTTCCAATTCAGCAGGTTTTATTGCGCAATACTCACAGCCAAAAGTACAGTTCTAGGTGAGACGACGGATGGTAACATAGGGGGGTACCACAGAGAGGCGACACCAGTGTTTCGCACTAAGTAGTGCTTGTCACGATTCGGCTTACAGGTAGTGGATCCTCTGTGTCAACGAGGGATTGGCGTGGACCGTGCTGGTGGACCGGTTCTAAGAGGCTACTGGTGTTCACCAGAGCCCGCCGCAAAGCGGGATGGTCTTGCTGCGGCGGTAGCAACCAGGTCGTATCCACTAGCAACGGCTCAACCTCGCTGACTGCTGAGAAGGCGTGGTACAGAAGGACTAGGCAGAGGCAAGGTCAGACGTAGCAGAAGGTCGGGGCAGGCGGCAAGGTTCGTAGTCAATATGGATAGCAGGAGATCAGGAAACACAGGCTAGGACAACACTAAACGCTTTCACTGGCACAAGGCAACAAGATCCGGCAAGGGAGTGCAGGGGCAGTGAGCAGATATAGCCAGGGAGCAGGTGGAAGCCAATTAAGCTAATTGGGCCAGGCACCAATCATTGGTGCACTGGCCCTTTAAGTCTCAGAGAGCTGGCGCGCGCGTGCCCTAGAGAGCGGAGCCGCGCTCGCCAGCACATGACAGCCGAGGACCGGGACGGGTAAGTGACTTGGGATGCGATTCGCGAGCGGGCGCGTCCCGCTGTGCGAATCGCATCCCCGCCGGCAATGTCAGTGCAGCGCTCCGGGTCAGCGGGTCTGACCGGGGCGCTGCAGGGAGAGAGACGCCATGAGCGCTCCGGGGAGGAGCAGGGACCCGGAGCGCTCGGCGTAACAGTACCCCCCCCTTAGGTCTCCCCCTTTCTTTGTCCGGCAACTGCTTCCCATGGGATGAGGACACCGGGAGTGATTGAAGGGTTTCCTCAAAGGCAGGCCGTACAGCAGGAGTGGGAATGGGGAGGGAGGGCAGGGGGTGAAACATGGCACGGGACAGGGTGTCACCAGGACGGGGGCCATGAGGAGGCAAGGCACAGTCCAGATAAGCCTTGGGGGGACTAGGTGTACGAGGAGGCACTGAGGCTTGCCTGACGGGACTGGGAGGGGGGGAGAGGCATTTCTTATGGCAAGCAGAGTCCCAGTTCTTGATCTCCCCGGTGGTCCAGTCAAGGGTGGGAGAATGAAGCTGGAGCCATGGCAGACCGAGGAGGACCGAGGAGGTGCAGTTGGGAAGGACGAAAAATTCAATCCTTTCGTGGTGGGGTCCAATGCACATTAAGAGGGGTTTTGTGCGGTAACACACGGTGCAATCCAATCTAACTCCGTTGACCGCGGAAATGTAGAGCGGCTTGACGAGACGGGTCACCGGGATGCAGAACTTATTCACCAAAGACTCCAAAATGAAATTCCCAGAGGCACCAGAGTCCAAGCAGGCCACGGCTGAGAGGGAGGAGTTGGCTGAAGGAGAAATCCGCACGGGCACCGTGAGACGTGGAGAAGCAGACTTTGAACCAAGAGACGCCACACCCACGTGAGCTGGGTGCGTGCGTGCGTTTCCCAGACGTGGAGGACGAATAGGGCAATCCACCAAGAAATGCTCGGTACTGGCACAGTACAGACAAAGATTTTCTTCCCTACGGCGATTCCTCTCTTCCTGGGTCAGGCGAGACCGATCCACTTGCATGGCCTCCTCGGCGGGAGGCCCAGGCGTAGACTGCAAAGGATGCTGTGGGAGAGGTGCCCAGAGATCTAAGTCTTTTTCCTGGCGGAGCTCCTGATGTCTCTCAGAAAAACGCATGTCAATGCGGGTGGCCAAATGGATAAGTTCTTGCAGGTTGGCAGGAATCTCTCGTGCGGCCAGCACATCCTTGATGCTACTGGATAGGCCTTTTTTAAAGGTCGCGCAGAGAGCCTCGTTATTCCATGATAATTCGGAAGCAAGAGTACGAAATTGGATGGCGTACTCGCCCACTGAAGAATTACCCTGGACCAGGTTCAGCAGGGCAGTCTCGGCAGAAGAAGCTCGGGCTGGTTCTTCGAAGACACTACGGACTTCAGCGAAGAAGGACTGGACTGTGGCTGTGGCAGGATCATTGCGGTCCCAGAGCGGTGTGGCCCAAGACAAGGCCTTTCCTGAAAGAAGGCTCACTACGAACGCCACCTTAGACCGTTCTGTAGGAAACAAGTCCGACAACATCTCCATATGCAGGGAACATTGAGACAGAAATCCACGGCAGTGTCTAGAGTCCCCATCAAATTTGTCCGGCAGGGACAAGCGGAGGCTAGGAGCGGCCACTCGCTGTGGAGGAGGTGCAGGAGCTGGCGGAGGAGATGGTTGCTGCTGTAGCAGAGGCAGAAGTTGCTGTAACGTGGCGGTCAACTGCGACAGCTGCTGTCCTTGTTGGGCAATCTGCTGCGATTGCTGAGTGACCACCGTGGTAAGGTCAGCGAGACTTGGCAGCGGCACCTCAGCGGGATCCATGGCCGGATCTACTGTCACGATTCGGCTTACAGGTAGTGGATCCTCTGTGTCAGCGAGGGATTGGCGTGGACCGTGCTGGTGGACCGGTTCTAAGAGGCTACTGGTGTTCACCAGAGCCCGCCGCAAAGCGGGATGGTCTTGCTGCGGCGGTAGCAACCAGGTCGTATCCACTAGCAACGGCTCAACCTCGCTGACTGCTGAGAAGGTGTGGTACAGAAGGACTAGGCAGAGGCAAGGTCAGACGTAGCAGAAGGTCGGGGCAGGCGGCAAGGTTCGTAGTCAATATGGATAGCAGGAGATCAGGAAACACAGGCTAGGACAACACTAAACGCTTTCACTGGCACAAGGCAACAAGATCCGGCAAGGGAGTGCAGGGGCAGTGAGCAGATATAGCCAGGGAGCAGGTGGAAGCCAATTAAGCTAATTGGGCCAGGCACCAATCATTGGTGCACTGGCCCTTTAAGTCTCAGAGAGCTGGCGCGCGCGCGCCCTAGAGAGCGGAGCCGCGCGCGCCAGCACATGACAGCCGAGGACCGGGACGGGTAAGTGACTTGGGATGCGATTCGCGAGCGGGCGCGTCCCGCTGTGCGAATCGCATCCCCGCCGGCAATGTCAGTGCAGCGCTCCCGGTCAGCGGGTCTGACCGGGGCGCTGCAGGGAGAGAGACGCCATGAGCGCTCCGGGGAGGAGCAGGGACCCGGAGCGCTCGGCGTAACAGTGCTTCAACGGGCCTGACTCTACATTGGAACGTGTCATCTTCTTATACAGGTGAGCTTAGTAATTGGACCTATCACCAATAGACACACCCTGTGACGTTAAAAGAAGGAGGGGAGGTTGCTTTATCAAGCTTGCTCCTACTTCGATCTAGCTCGTTGTTCAGACTGTTAAGACTGGTACCGTTAAAACCTTCCTAGAAGCAGACTGAGACATCAACTTTATCATTAAGTCCTAAGACTCCTGTTGCATCGGTAGCAATTATCCATTGCGTCTCTCTTCTAAGGAGGTTTTTATCGGATCTAAGTCCTGCTCGTGCACCAACTTTTTCTATTCCTGTGAATCTTAAAGATTCGTGGCTTCCTCCGTGGGCTTCTACTACATGGGAAATAAACCTGGGAGCCCCCTTTCTAGTACTCAGAGAGTAGAAGTGCTCTCTTATTCTAGCCCACATTTGTCTGATTGTTTTTCCTATATAGTAGAAGCCACATGGGCAGAATATTACGTAAACAACATTTTTTGACTTACACGTAATAAGTTCGCTAACCGTATGGGTGATTGGACCTATTCTGAATGTTTGCAAGCCGAGGTTGTATTTACAGAAATTACAATTTTTACATTGAAAATTCCCTATTGGTACGTGACTAGTTAACCAGTCTGTTTTTCTCTTTTTTTCTTTTTGTGTATTCTGTGCTTGTTTCAATACTTCACCTATTGTTCTAGTTTTCCTGTAAGAGATTAATGGTTTGTTTTCTGCCATTTCTCTAGTATGTACCAATTCCTCCTTATTGCCCTCTCTATCGTTTTGTTTACAGGTGAATTTTGAAATGTGAACGTGAACCTATTTAATGGTGCGTTTTTTTGTTATTTTCTGCACAACTCTTCTCTATTTTTTCTATCTGCTTTCTGTCTCCCTTTCTTTATTAAATCTACTGGATAGTTGCGTTGTACTAGTCTTTTTTCTAATTCTGTTGCCTGTTTCTGGTATGCTGTATCTTGTGTATTATTTCTTTTTAGGCATAGAAATTGCCCATACTAGTCATATACCAGTAGGGAATTTTCAATGTAAAAATTGTAATTTCTGTAAATACAACCTCGGCTTGCAAACATTCAGAATAGGTCCAATCACCCATACGGTTAGTGAACTTATTACGTGTAAGTCCAAAAATGTTGTTTACGTAATATTCTGCCCATGTGGCTTCTACTATATAGGAAAAACAATCAGACAAATGTGGGCTAGAATAAGAGAGCACTTCTACTCTCTGAGTACTAGAAAGGGGGCTCCCAGGTTTATTTCCCATGTAGTAGAAGCCCACGGAGGAAGCCACGAATCTTTAAGATTCGCAGGAATAGAAAAAGTTGCTGCACGAGCAGGACTTAGATCCGATAAAAACCTCCTTAGAAGAGAGACGCAATGGATAATTGCTACCGATGCAACAGGAGTCTTAGGACTTAATGATAAAGTTGATGTCTCAGTCTGCTTCTAGGAAGGTTTTAACGGTACCAGTCTTAACAGTCTGAACAACGAGCTAGATCGAAGTAGGAGCAAGCTTGATAAAGCAACCTCCCCTCCTTCGTTTAACGTCACAAGGTGTGTCTATTGGTGATAGGTCCAATTACTAAGCTCACCTGTATAAGAAGATGACACGTTCCGGTGTAGAGTCAGGCCCGTTGAAGCACTACTTAGTGCGAAACACTGGTGTCGCCTCTCTGTGGTACCCCCCTTTGTCACCATCCGTCGTCTCCCCTAGAAATGTACTTTTGGCTGTGAGTATTTTGCAATAAAACCTGCTGAATTGGAAATCCGGTGAGTGACGACCTTTCATTCTTTTTCTTATGCAGATTTGTAGATCCCTTCTATTAAAAAATCTTAATCCTTCCAGTACTTTTAAGGGGCTGTATACTTAAGAGAAATCCAAAAAAGAAATGCATTTCCTCTGATGTCATGACCACAGTGCTCTCTGCTGACCTCTGCTGTCCATTTTAGGAACTGTCCAGAGAAGCATATGTGTTACGCCGAGCGCTCCGGGTCCCTGCTCCTCCCCGGTGCACTCGCGGCGTTCATCTCCGTGCAGCGCCCCGGTCAGACCCGCTGACCGGGAGCGCTGCACTAGTGTCACCGGCGGGGATGCGATCCGCGTAGCGGGACGCGCCCGCCCGCGGGTCGCATCCCAATCTCCTCACCTGCCCCGTCCTCTGTCTGCTCAGTCCCGGCGCGCGCGGCCCCGCTCTCTAGGGCACGCGCGTGCCGGCTCTCTGAGATTTAAAGGGCCAGTGCGCCATTGATTGGTGCCTGGCCCAATCATTACCTGCACCTGTGCCTTCCTTATTTAAACCCACTTCCCCTTCCTGTCATCACCGGATCTTGTTGCCTTGTGCCCTGTGAAAGCGTTTAGTGTGTTCCCAAGCCTGTGTATCCAGACCTTCTGCTGTTGCCCCTGACTACGACTCTTGCTGCCTGCCCTGACCTTCTGCTACGTCCGACCTTGCTCTTGCCTCGCCCCTGTGTACCGTGCCTGTCTCAGCTGTCAGCTGGGGTTGAGTCGCTATCGGGTGGAACGACCTGGGGGTTACCTGCCGCTGCAAGTCCATCCCGCTTTCAGAGGTCAACAGAGAGCACTGTGGTCATGACAGCAGAGGAAATGCATTTCGTTTTTGGATTTCTCTTTAGTATACAGCCTCTAAAAAGTACTGGAAGGATTAAGATTTTTTAATAGAAGTGATTTACAAATCTGTTTAACTTTCTGGCACCAGTTGATTTAAAAAATAAAAAAGGTTTCCACGGGAGTACCCCTTTATGGATTCAGGGTTTTTCCATTTTTGCACTTTCATTTTTTCCTCCTCACCTTCTAAAAATCAGAACGCTTTCAGTTTTCATCTACAGACCCATATGAGGCTTGTTTTATACACTACCAATTTTACTTTGTAATGACATCAAAACTTTTATAGATTTTTTTTTGTTCTTCTTTTAAAAAAAATATAACTTTTTGTACAAAAATTTGCATGTTTTAAAATCTCATCTTCTGACCCCTATAACTTTTTTATTTTTCTGTATATGCGGCTGTAGGAGGGCTAATTTTTTTGGGCCGTGGTCTGTAGTTTTTATCGGTACCATTTTTGTTCTGATAGGACTTTTTGAATATCCCTAAGGATATAAAAGGGCGCGGTAGACAGAGGGGGAAGAGCCCATCTAGCACATAACCTGTGTGGGTTGGAATGGTGACGGCATGTGGAGCAGCAGTTACGGTACTATTACCCCCTAGGTGTTGGTGCATACAGCAGGGTGCACACAATATAAGTAAACTAATAACTCACAGGGTTCACTTACTTTTTATTACAACTTTATCTTGTTCTTATTCTCATATAAGAAATCTATATCTAATCACATACTGATTGTGTGTAAACACTGGGGGAGGGGAGATTTATCAAAACCTGTGTAGCGGAAGAGGGGTGCAGTTGCCCATAGCAACCAATCAGAAGCCTCTTTGAAAATGTAAGAAGAAATCTGATTGGTTACTATGGGCAACTGCCCCACTTTTCCTCTACACAGGTTAAATCTCCCCCTTGGATTCCTACAGATATCTCCAAGGTCTCCCGCCCTATAAAGCAACCTTACCCATAGTCCTCCTCGTCTACTTCGGGTGCTGCACCCACATGGGCCTTCGGAGTGTAGATTCCAGTTAAGCTTATGATATACTGACTGGTATTATTTCATTTATTTCTTACTTTTTACATACTATTTTTTCATAAATCAGGTAATTTATATTATATATATTACTTTCTGTCCATTTATCCTTGGTATTGTTTTTTACAGAAAAATAAATATTTGGGGATTAGAAAAAACAAACAAAATTACAGTAAAAACCCATTTTATGGGAAAAAAAACAACATGTTCTCTTTATTCTGTGGGTCAATACGATTAAAATGATCCCCATGTTTACATGCTTTACTATTATTGTACTACTTTTAGTAATACAAAAGTTAGACTTTTTTTTTTTTTAACAAAGTAAGTATGTTTAATATTGCCCCCTTTTTTATTTTTCCTTATGAGGGTCATTTTTATTAGGGTTGGGGCTTATTTATATATATATATATATTTTTATTTTATTTTATTTTTTACATTTTTATTTAACACACATAGGGGGCTATTACTAGTTATGAATAGATGGCTTTTACTGTTCAGTGCCCTGCCATAGGATAGCCCTGATCAGTGATATCTGCACTCTACTAATATAGTCTGGTTTGAGGGGCGACTTTGGCCACCATTTTAACTCGGTACCCCCCATGATCCCTCTGCATGGGGAGTGATGAGTCAGTACAATAGTCCAGCACCTGTCATTACAGCCTTTAGATGCAGTGATCGATTGTAGCATCTGAAGGGTGAATGGCGGACATCAGCTGCATGACCCGCCGACTATGAAGTGAGAGGCAGCGCCTGCACTCACCTCATGTGCGTGACGTAAACGTACATCACGGTGCGCTACGTACCAGGATACCATGACATATTTACATCGTGTCCTCTAACGGGTTGACAACTTTACTTCTTTTTTCTTCTAGTAACTTGTTCTCGTGTTACTTTGTATTTGATGATTTGATTATATGTGATGAAATCTATAAGTGTCGCCTGTTATATCCTGACATGTACGTGTGAGGGAATATATGTTATTCAGACATATTGTTCAAGACTCCATGGGGGAGATTTATCAAAACCTGTCAAAGGAAAAGTTGCTGAGTTGCCCATAGCAACCAATCAGATGGCTTCTTTAACTTTGTAGAGGCCTTGTTAAAAATGAAAGAAGCGATCTGATTGGTTGCTATGGGCAACTGGGCAACTTTTCTTTTGGACAGGTTTTGATAAATCTCCCCCATGAGCTTAAAATGGACAGATGATATCTAAGACCAGGTTCACACTGAGCAATCTTGGACCATATGAAATCCGTCTGGAAATTCCGAGTGAGGACAGCGGCGGCCAGTGCGGAATTTTTCCAGGGGATTTTTCAGGAAGAAAATCTGCCTGGAAAGATCTGCAGTGTGCACTGTGCAGCAGAATCCCATTGCCAGCAAAGACACTCTACTGCACCGGAATTTCCAAGCAGGATTTCAAAACAAAATTCTGTAGTGTGAACCCGGCCTAACAAGTCCTTTCCTAGAACCCAGAGTGCACGGCTGTAAGGAGTATCCACTATCTATATACTCTATAAGAGGAAGGACTCGCTATAATCCTCCCACCAGTCACAGATCACAGCTATAATCCTAAAATAGTTAGATTTGTCCTTATGTCCCTGTATATGTCATTGGTCACGTATTCTTCCTATATAAGATCCAGCTTCTTCATAATAAACCAGAACACTCCGACTATAACCGCGATGTGTTGTCTTTTTGTTCTCTAGGCCACTCGTCTTCTTACAGCAGTGGTCTCAAACTGTGGCCCTCCAGATGTTGCAAAACTTGAACCACCTGCCAATCACCTGACTTATATCCCATTGAAAATATATGGGAAAGAACTGAAGATCATGATTCATAGAAGAGGCCCGCAGAACCTTCAGGATTTGAAGAGGTTTTTTTTTTTGTGTCACAGTTTAAACCAGTGTTTCCTAACCAGAGTTCCTCCAGCTACTGCAGAACGACAGCTCCCAGCCGTTGGCTGTGCGGGCATGCTGGGAGTTGAAGTTTTGCAGCATCTGGAGGTCCACAGGTTGAGACCACTGTCCTGGACGGGTATTGGGCGTAATCTCCTGATCATATCTATATGTAATAAATGTCAGAGGCTTCAGCCCCTCAGAGATCTGGGAACCAACCATAGAGCCACCTGGTTAATTCTTCTCCGCACTTCGGCCGAATACAACTTGTTCTTCCCTCTATAACCTAAGGAAGGACCCTGTGTAGAGTAGGAGACCCCACTAATCTAACACCTATAGGATCAGAATGTCCTAGAAGCCAGAAGATAGAAGTGATTTTGTGTCTCTAATCTGCTCATGTCCTGGAATTCTTCATCACTGGAATAAGTCCCTTCTCTGTGAGGTGTTTGGGTCTCCAGTAGCAGCTCCCCATGGATTATGCCTGTTGGGTCTTCTCCATGAGGAGCAGTGAAGATCACAACCAGATATCACACTCTTTTGCTACCATGTAAACTATAGTGATGACATACCTGGACCATTTTTTTATTTTAACCTCTTAAGGACTCAGCATTTTTCCATTTTAGCACTTTCGTTTTTTTTTCCTCCTTAGGGTATGTTCACACTACGGAATTCCACTGCGGAAATCCGCGGGCGGAATTCCACAGTGTGAACTTAACATTAGTGTGAATGGGTCTCCGCGAGACCCGTTCACACTGCGGAATTTCAGCGGCGGACAATTCCGCCGCTGAAATTGTTCTGCGCAAAGAAAGAACATGTTCATTCTTTGCGCGGAAGACCGCGAGCACTGCATAGCCCTCAATGGTGACGGCGCAGTGCCGCGCGGTCCTTCCTTCGCCGCCGGCTGCCAGTCTGAATCTTCGCTCGCTGAATTAAGCGAGCGGAGATTCCGTTCACACACTGTAGTGTGAACATACCCTTACCTTTAAAAAATCATAACCCTTTCAATTTTGCACCAAAAAATCCATATGAGAGCTTATTTTTTGCACCACCAATTCTACTTTGTAATGACATCAGTCTTTTTACCCAAAAATCTAAGGCGAAACAAAAAAAAAATCATTGTGCAACAAAATTGAAGAAAAAACACTATTTTTTTAAATTTCAGGGGCTTCCGTTTCTACGTAGTACATTTTTCGGTATAAATGACACCTTATCTTTATTGTGTAGGTCCATACGATTAAAACAATCCCCTACTTATATAGGTTTGATTTTGTCTTCTGGGGAAAAAATCGTAACTACATGCACAAAAATTAATACGTTTAAAATTGTCATCTTCTGACACCTATAGCTTTTTTATTTTTCCGCATATGGGGCGGTATGAGGGCTAGTTTTTTGCACAGTAATCTGAAGTTTATAGCGGTACCATTTTTATATTGATCGGACTTTTTAATTGCTTTTTATTAATTTTTTCATTATATAAAAAGTGACCAAAAATACGCTATTTTGGACTTTGGAACTTTTTTGCACGTACGCCATTGACCATGCAGTTTAATTAACAATATATTTTTATAAATCGGACATTTACGCACACAGCGATACCACATATGTTTATTTTTATGACTTTTAGGAGGAATCGTTACATCCCTCATACAGATCAATGTGGTTTCATAGAATCACATTGATCTGTGTGCTCTGCGCCCGATTTACAAAGCCTGATTCTGCCAGGCTTTATCATTCACAGCGCAGCAGCCGGCATAGGACGTGAGATAAGCCCTCCGGCTACCTCAGTAGTGGATTGCGATCGCGCTGCGGAGAGGGGGGGGGGGGGGTTGTTGATCCACCCCACTGGGTTAATAGTCGGCCGCGGCAATCGCCGCATGTCGGCTATTAACACCGGCCCCCAGCTACAGGAAGCAGCTGGGGACCGGCCAGTATGGCGCGGGCTCGAATCAGGAGCCCGCACAATACAACGGTTGCCGTTTCAAAACGTGCTGGCTCGTCCTTAGACGGCAACCGGTTAACAGAAGACATTTGTTTCCCCCAATATTTATTTTATTGATAACAAAAATAAAGAAAAGAAAAAGACAAATTGTTACATAACAACAATGAATTACAAACAAACTATTTAGAAAAAGAACAAAAAAGAAGAAATAGATAGAAAAAGAATTACACCGATGTTTACTGAACCCGGGGGACGCTGAGATATTGACGACTTCTCATATAGAAAAATTGATTTTATGATCGGAGACCGAAAATAGACGTCAAGACGGGAAACGCTGGTCTAGGGTTTGTGATAAATAAAAGTATCTGCAGCGTCTTATGTTCAGAAGAGACGATCTTCAAGGGAGACGCGCGGATCCTGTCTGATGCCTTGAATTAAAGTCTCTATAATCATAATGAGAAGGGGGCGGGGACAACACTGACGCGTTACATTCTCTATATACAACGTCAGGGACAATATTACATTTATTACAAGTCCAGTGTGCGGAGATGAATATAAGAATAATAAATAATATAAGAAAGAAAACTTTTATTAACAATTGGTAACAAGTTTGGAGATGCAGTATATGATATATGTATAAATGTCAGATATCCTATGTACATGGTTAATACAGTGATCCCCCCGACCTACGATGGCCCCGACATACGATAATTTCAACATGCGATGGCCTCTCAGAGGCCATCGCATGTTGAAGGCAGCATCAACATACGATGCTTTTGTATGTCGGGGCCATCGCATAAACGGCTATCTGGCATCGCCGCCGGATAGCCGTTTACGGTGACCCCTGTGCTCCGGTGATGGTCTCCTACCTGTCCTCAGGGCTCTGGACCGTCCTCTTCGGGATCCCCTCCATCGCCGGCGCTCTCCATCGTCATCATCACGTCACCGTGCACGCCGTCCCGTCATCCAATAGGAGCGGCGTACGAAGTGACGTGATGACGGCGACATGAGAGCGACATACCCGGCCAGCAAAGACGTTCCGGAGCGGCGGGGACACCACGAGGACACAGCGACAGCGATGGAGGGTGACATCCAAGGAAGCAGTGACGGGTCCGGAGCGGCGGGGACAGGGCAGTACAACTTCCTATTCTTTACATTGCACGGATCCCTCAACATACGATGGTTTTAACAAACGATGGTTCATTTGGAACGGATTACCATTGTATGTTGAGGGACCACTGTATATAGATTTGTTATCTGCATCATTTTTTGCTCTGAGTTGGCTTCTCTCCTGGGTGAATTCTTAGATGATCTTTAAGTGTTGCTTTCGCAGTAAAACATTTCCCACATTCTACACATGAAAATGGCTTCTCTCCTGTGTGAGTTCTTTGATGTCTAAGAACACTTGATTTGTCAGTAAAACACTTTCTACATTCTGAACATGAAAATGGCTTCTCCCCTGTGTGAATTCTTTGATGTTTAACAAGACTTGGTTTCTCACTAAAACATTTCTCACATTCTGTACATGAAAATGGCTTCACCCCTGTGTGAATTCTTTGATGTTTAACAAGACTTTGTTTCTCACTAAAACATTTCTCACATTCTGTACATGAAAATGGCTTTTCCCCCGTGTGAGTTCTTTGATGTTTACAAAGACTTGATTTGTCAGTAAAACGCATTCTACATTCTGAGCATGAAAACGGCTTCTCTCCTGTGTGAGTTCTTTGATGTTTAACAAGACTTGATTTCTCACTAAAACATTTCTCACATTCTGAGCATGAAAATGGCTTCTCCCCTGTGTGAATTCTTTGATGTTGAACAAGATTTGATTTGTAAGTAAAACATTTTTCACATTCTGAGCATGAATATGGTTTCTTTCCTGTATGAGCTTGTAGATGTCCATCATTCCTTCTGTGACCTTTATTTTGCTGAACATCCTGTGATGACTGAGAAGACAGGACCTGTATATAAGGATGAGATGACAGATCTTGGCTGTGAAGGGCTGAGGGTGTATCTGGGATAATGGAATGTTCTTCATATGTATCTTGTGTGATATCATCATCTGCTTTATAATCTGAAGATATAAGATTCTCCTCTGATCTCCTGCTACAAGAATCTGCAGAGAATAACACAGATTTTATTTTTTTGTATTAACCACTTAACAACCCAGGAAATTTAAGTTTTCCATTTAATTTTTTCTCCTCTCCTAAGAGTCATAACTCTTATTTTTAAATCTACGGAGCCGTTTGAGAGCTTTTTTTTTGCTGGACCGATCTTTCTTTGTTATGACACCCTTCATTCAGTGTGCGGTAAAATCATTTTTCAGGTGAATATGATCACAACGATATCTAATTTGCATAGTTTTCTTTATGAGTTACAATAGCAATTACAACAAAAAGTTTAAAAATTTTACAAAAAATTTTTATTATTATTGGGGAGGGGTTTAGTCATTCGATTGCTCATACAAATTAATGCACTGAACCATAAGAGCCTACCATAGACAGACTGTATTAATAGTAGAATCCCAATTCATCCCTGTACACCATTATAGGGATACTCTGCTGCCCCAGAGTTGGGAACATTTTGTTCCGAATGCTTGGAACGGGCAGCGGGGGTTGTGACGTCACCACTCCACAACGACCACTTTTCTTGTGACGTCACGCCACCCCCTTAATGCAAGTCTATGGGAGGGGGCGTGGTGTGACATCATGAGGGGCGTGGCTGTGACATCACAACCTCCTCCACCCGCTCCAACCATTCTTTTTTTAAATATATTTTTATTAACTTTTGTCAAGTAAATTAACTACAAACAATTAAACAGTCCCGTGAAAGCCCTCCCCACCTGCACCCAAATAACAATCAGACCATAAGATAGGATATGTAAAGCACCAGAAGGAGTAATCCATATCCAAGAAATCATATACCCCTATAAGTACAAGAGTGAGGAGTATCCCCACAGAGAACACCAACACAGTAATACCACTCCACAGACATGACATTCCCATTCATACACATACAACAAAACATTTCCTGGGAGCTCACCATTTATCTACGATGCCATCTTAAGATTGGGAAGTCCCACGAAGCGGAGGATCAGTAGAGATATCTAACAACATCCACGGCATTCAGACCGTATCATTTTTTTTGGGGCATTTCCAATTTACGTACAAGGCATGATATAGGGGAACATATTTATTCACTAAGGCTATCCACCGAGACAGAGGAGGGGAGGACACGTCTTTCCAAGCCATCACTATGACCTTGCGCGCACAAAACAAGAGAAAACGGATCAATATACGCCAATAAGAGCCCGACACTAAACCATTGATAACCCCCAACAAACATACTTCTGGCGCCAAAACAAAGGGGAATTCTAGATGGTCTGATAGGAACGTCATCACCTCTCTCCAAAAGAACACCACACAAGAGCCAGACCGCATGCAAAAAAAGTGCCTCTCTCCCTCCCACACCTAAAACAAACATCCGACCCCGAGACCCCCATGGAGATAAAGTCTAACAGGAGTATAATACAAACGTAGGACAAACCCCGATTGAAGGTGCAGATCTCGGGCACTAATTACCGTAGGGTAATATGTCTTAAGTACTTCCTCATGTCTATGGAAAGACTAGGAACATCCTCAACCCACTTAAACTGTGCAAGAGCAAACGGGTCTGGACCCACTGATTGTAATAAAACATAACTCTGAGTGAGAGGCTTGGCCAGATCAGGGTTCCCCAGGAGCAACTCCAAATCATTAAACACAGGGACAACTTCCAGGGAACCAAATTGTGCAGAGACCGCATGTCGCACGCTCCAAGCAATCTAAACGAACGCTGAGTACTGCACAGATGTGGGACCACCACGATCAGACATCTTATCCCCTATACTTTGGATAAGGGATACAATATCTAGGGGTGAAGTACCCCTTTAAGTTTTCTGTCTATACTCTGTTTCCTGACTAGGTTTGGCATGATCCGTGCAAAGGGCCCAACTTACCACAAAGACACAACCTCTCCCTCCTACTATAATCCTTCTCCTCCACGGGAAGGGGGGTGTTCCAGAGCTGCATTGGTTCGATCCCTTCAGATGTTTTGGAACCAGGAGGCATGGGAGGTAAGGGAAACATGGGAGGTGAGGGAGACATGGGAGGTGAGGGAGGCATGAGAGGTGAGGGAGGTATGGGAGGTGAGGGGAGGCATGGGAGGTGAGGGGAGGTATGGGAGGTGAGGGGGGCATAGTAGCGTCAATTAGGATGGTGAAATACAATATCTCCTCGAGATCTCTGACCACAATCTCATCTTGTATAATATCAGAGAGTCCACAAGAGAACGTGGCCACCAGAGCTTCCTTATCCCAGCACACTTCTGCTGCTACAATACAGAACTCTATTGAATTCTTGGCCACAGTTCTCGTCCCCTGTTACATGGACATGAGCTGCTCTGCCGCAGAGGGAGAACGGACAGGGAGATGAAATGTCTCTGTAGTCGTAGATAATACGTTTATCAGTCTCCAAAGAGGATTCACCCGGGATAGAGCGTTATCGGTAAGGAGGGAGATCAGGAATCCTACCTTACTTCTATCAATAGGACAGGACTGCAGGACCATTTCCAGATAAATGCCCACTTGGTTCAGGGAGCCTCTACATTCATTAGGGTCGCCCCCATAATGCTGGGGAAGTGGGGCAGATCCAGTAACACACAGGAGGCAATGGCTTCTATGGCAGCAGAAATAGTTGCCGGAGCAGGAGCATAGGTGGCTGCCGGTTGAGGCACAGGAGGCTCTAGGTGAGACGTACGATTCTAAAGCGTCTGCATTACAAGTGCAAATCCTCTGATCTTGCAGATCCATTATAGTGAAAATGTTTGGTGCTGGTGGATTGTCTGCATCATCCGGATTCATGGCCCTTGTGTAATGTCAGGAAACACAAAACCAGATGGAGATGATAGTGCAGAACAAATCAAAGTGGATGTCAGTTAGGCCAGAGTCATACACGGGTCATCACAATAAGGAACAACAGGAGCATGCATGGAGATCAGAGAATACACAAGGGCAGAGCCTCGCAGAACTGAAGCAGATTAAATAGCCAAGGCCCAGAAGGGATGAGGCTCGTGAATTAGATGGGAGCCAGTGAAACACGGTGTTGCTTGTTAATAACAGCTGAGATGTTCTTGTCTATTGAGAAACAAGTATTGGAGCGGGGGAAGGGAGAGAATCCTAGTTATGTCACTACATCCATCCTCCAAAGACTCTTCTGTTATCTGGTGATATGTCTCCATGTTGTGTATTGTGTTATCTGGTATATGTCTCCATGTTGTGTATTGTGTTATCTGGTATATGTCTCCATGTTGTGTATTGTGTTATCTGGTATATGTCTCCATGTTGTGTATTGTGTTATCTGGTATATGTCTCCATGTTGTGTATTGTGTTATCTGGTATATGTCTCCATGTTGTGTATTGTGTTATCTGGTATATATGTCTCCATGTTGTGTACTGTGTTATCTGGTATATGTCTCCATGTTGTGTATTGTTATCTTGTATATGTCTCCATGTTGTGTATTGTGTTATCTGGTATATATCTCCATGTTGTGTATTGTGTTATCTGGTATATGTCTCCATGTTGTGTATTGTGTTATCTGGTATATGTCTCCACGCTGTGTATTGTGTTATCTGGTATATGTCTCCATGTTGTGTATTGTGTTATCTGGTATATGTCTCCATATTGTGTTATCTGGTATATGTCTCCATATTGTGTTATCTGGTATATGTCTCCATGTTGTGTATTGTGTTATCTGGTATATGTCTCCATGTTGTGTATTGTGTTATCTGGTATATGTCTCCATGTTGTGTATTGTGTTATTTGGTATATGTCTCCATGTTGTGTATTGTGTTATCTGGTATATGTCTCCATGTTGTGTATTGTGCTATCTGGTATATGTCTCCATGTTGTGTATTGTTATCTTGTATATGTCTCCATGTTGTGTATTGTGTTATCTGGTATATGTCTCCATGTTGGGAATTGTGTTATCTGGTATATGTCTCCATGTTGTGTATTGTGTTATCTGGTATATGTCTCCATGTTGTGTATTGTATTATCTGGTATATGTCTCCATGTTGTGTACTGTGTTATCTGGTATATGTCTCCATGTTGTGTATTCTGTTATCTGGTATATGTCTCCATGTTGTGTATCCTGTTATCTGGTATATGTCTCCATGTTGTGTATTGTGTTATCTGGTATATGTCTCCATGTTGTGTATTGTGTTATCTGGTATATGTCTCCATGTTGTGGATTGTGTTATCTGGTATATGCCTCCATGTTGTGTATTGTGTTATCTGGTATATGTTTCCATGTTGTGTATTCTAATATCTGGTATATATGTCTCCATGTTGTGTACTGTGTTATCTGGTATATGTCTCCATGTTGTGTATTGTGTTATCTGGTATATGTCTCCATGTTGTGTACACATTGGGATATTTCATGTCCATATTCCAGCTGTAGTTTCACATTAGTTTGCATTTTGGCTGAATGGAAGAATATACAGCAAGAAAGAGACAGGACACAGAGATTAAATAATTCAACACAATTTTTACAGTCAGAGAATCTGTGACTCTTCTCTATATTTAGTGGTTACTACTCACCTGGGTGGTTACCTGTAGGAATGTCCTCCTTATACTGCTCATCACCGCTCACATCTGTCTCTGGAGCATTAATTTTGTTCAGATCTTCTCCCTGATTCATAAGATGTGGAAGAAATATAGTAAAAGTCATCAGACAGTAGGAGAAGTCATGTGGGATGTTATAGATGAGCAGGAGATGAGGAGTCATGGAGGGTGAGGGGACTGACCACAAGAGCTTCACAGCCCTTCTACAGATCATAGGGAATATCTCCATCTACCTGATCATCCTGTGGAAGAAGAGGACGGGGACACCTCTCTGGTGCTGTTCTCTTACTGGATCTGACTGTAGGGAACATATACAGAGACTGAATTCATTCTTTACATACAAATAATGAGAGGACGTGAGTATATAGTCATGTCTATTACCTGCTGATGTGAGGGGCTGCTGATCCTCCATCATGACCTGATCCTTGTACTGATCCTTGTGTCCTTCTACATACTCCCACTCCTCCATGGAGAAATAGACCGCCACGTCCTGACACCTTATAGGAACATGACACACAATGATACAGTCATCACCCCGACCCTCCAGTGGTGTTACTGTATAATGTCCCAGCATTCCCAGCAGTGTCACCTCTCCAGTCATCACCAGACCCCTCCATTACTGTATAATGTCCCAGCAGTGTCACCTCTCCAGTCATCACCAGACCCCTCCATTACTGTATAATGTCCCAGCAGTGTCACCTCTCCAGTCATCACCAGACCCCTCCATTACTGTATAATGTCCCAGCAGTGTCACCTCTCCAGTCATCACCAGACCCCCCCATTACTGTATAATGTCCCAGCATTCCCAGCAGTGTCACCTCTCCAGTCATCACCAGACCCCTCCATTACTGTATAATGTCCCAGCAGTGTCACCTCTCCAGTCATCACCAGACCCCTCCATTACTGTATAATGTCCCAGCAGGGTCACCTCTCCAGTCATCACCAGACCCCTCCATTACTGTATAATGTCCCAGCATTCCCAGCAGTGTCACCTCTCCAGTCATCACCAGACCCCTCCATTACTGTATAATATCCCAGCATTCCCAGCAGTGTCACCTCTCCAGTCATCACCAGACCCCTCCATTATTGTATAATGTCCCAGCATTCCCAGCAGGGTCACCTCTCCAGTCATCACCAGACCCCTCCATTACTATATAATGTCCCAGCAGTATCACCTCTCCAGTCATCACCAGACCCCTCCATTACTGTATAATGTCCCAGCAGTGTCACCTCTACAGTCATCACCAGACCCCTCCATTACTGTATAATGTCCCAGCATTCCCAGCAGTGTCACCTCTCCAGTCATCACCAGACCCCTCCATTACTGTATAATGTCCCAGCAGTGTCACCTCTCCAGTCATCATCAGACCCCTCCATTACTGTATAATGTCCCAGCAGTGTCACCTCTCCAGTCATCACCAGACCCCTCCATTACTGTATAATGTCCCAGCAGAGTCACCTCTCCAGTCATCACCAGACCCCTCCATTACTGTATAATGTCCCAGCAGTAACACCTCTCCAGTCATCACCAGACCCCTCCATTACTGTATAATGTCCCAGCAGTGTCACCTCTCCAGTCATCACCAGACCCCTCCATTACTGTATAATGTCCCAGCAGTGTCACCTCTCCAGTCATCACCAGACCCCTCCATTACTGTATAATGTCCCAGCAGTGTCACCTCTCCAGTCATCACCAGACCCCTCCATTACTGTATAATGTCCCAGCAGTGTCACCTCTCCAGTCATCACCAGACCCCTCCATTACTGTATATTGTCCCAGCATTTCCAGCAGTGTAACCTCTCCAGTCATCACCAGACCCCTCCATTACTGTATAATGTCCCAGCAGGGTCACCTCTCCAGTCATCACCAGACCCCTTCATTACTGTATAATTTCCCAGCAGTGTCACCTCTAAAAGTCATCACCAGACCCCTCCATTACTGTATAATGTCCCAGCAGTGTCACCTCTCCAGTCATCACCAGACCCCTCCATTACTGTATAATGTCCCAGCAGTGTCACCTCTCCAGTCATCACCAGACCCCTCCATTACTGTAAAATGTCCCAGCAGTGTCACCTCTCCAGTCATCACCAGACTCCTCCATTACTGTATAATGTCCCAGCAGTGTCACCTCTCCAGTCATCACCAGACCCCTCCATTACTGTATAATGTCCCAGCAGTGTCACCTCTCCAATCACCACCAGACCCCTCCATTACTGTATAATGTCCCAGCAGTGTCACCTCTCCAGTCACCACCAGACCCCTCCATTACTGTATAATGTCCCAGCAGTGTCACCTCTCCAGTCATCACCAGACCCCTCCATTACTGTATAATGTCCCAGCATTCCCAGCAGTGTCACCTCTCCAGTCATCACCAGACCCCTCCATTACTGTATAATGTCCCAGCAGAGTCACCTCTCCAGTCATCACCAGATCCCTCCATTACTGTATAATGTCCCAGCAGGGTCACCTCTCCAGTCATCACCAGACCCCTCCATTACTGTATAATGTCCCAGCAGTGTCACCTCTCCAGTCATCACCAGACTCCTCCATTACTGTATAATGTCCCAGCAGTGTCACCTCTCCAGTCATCACCAGACCCCACCATTACTGTATAATGTCCCAGCAGCGTCACCTCTCCAGTCATCACCAGACCCCTCCATTACTGTATAATGTCCCAGCAATCCCAGCAGTGTCACCTCTCCAATCATCACCAGACCCCTCCATTACTGTATAATGTCCCAGCAGTGTCACCTCTCCAGTCATCACCAGACCCCTCCATTACTGTATAATGTCCCAGCATTCCCAGCAGTGTCACCTCTCCAGTCATCACCAGACCCCTCCATTACTGTATAATGTCCCAGCAGTGTCACCTCTCCAGTCATCACCAGACCCCCCCATTACTGTATAATGTCCCAGCATTCCCAGCAGTGTCACCTCTCCAGTCATCACCAGACCCCTCCATTACTGTATAATGTCCCAGCAGTGTCACCTCTCCAGTCATCACCAGACCCCTCCATTACTGTATAATGTCCCAGCAGGGTCACCTCTCCAGTCATCACCAGACCCCTCCATTACTGTATAATGTCCCAGCATTCCCAGCAGTGTCACCTCTCCAGTCATCACCAGACCCCTCCATTACTGTATAATATCCCAGCATTCCCAGCAGTGTCACCTCTCCAGTCATCACCAGACCCCTCCATTATTGTATAATGTCCCAGCATTCCCAGCAGGGTCACCTCTCCAGTCATCACCAGACCCCTCCATTACTATATAATGTCCCAGCAGTATCACCTCTCCAGTCATCACCAGACCCCTCCATTACTGTATAATGTCCCAGCAGTGTCACCTCTACAGTCATCACCAGACCCCTCCATTACTGTATAATGTCCCAGCATTCCCAGCAGTGTCACCTCTCCAGTCATCACCAGACCCCTCCATTACTGTATAATGTCCCAGCAGTGTCACCTCTCCAGTCATCATCAGACCCCTCCATTACTGTATAATGTCCCAGCAGTGTCACCTCTCCAGTCATCACCAGACCCCTCCATTACTGTATAATGTCCCAGCAGAGTCACCTCTCCAGTCATCACCAGACCCCTCCATTACTGTATAATGTCCCAGCAGTAACACCTCTCCAGTCATCACCAGACCCCTCCATTACTGTATAATGTCCCAGCAGTGTCACCTCTCCAGTCATCACCAGACCCCTCCATTACTGTATAATGTCCCAGCAGTGTCACCTCTCCAGTCATCACCAGACCCCTCCATTACTGTATAATGTCCCAGCAGTGTCACCTCTCCAGTCATCACCAGACCCCTCCATTACTGTATATTGTCCCAGCATTTCCAGCAGTGTAACCTCTCCAGTCATCACCAGACCCCTCCATTACTGTATAATGTCCCAGCAGGGTCACCTCTCCAGTCATCACCAGACCCCTTCATTACTGTATAATGTCCCAGCAGTGTCACCTCTAAAAGTCATCACCAGACCCCTCCATTACTGTATAATGTCCCAGCAGTGTCACCTCTCCAGTCATCACCAGACCCCTCCATTACTGTATAATGTCCCAGCAGTGTCACCTCTCCAGTCATCACCAGACCCCTCCATTACTGTATAATGTCCCAGCAGTGTCACCTCTCCAGTCATCACCAGACTCCTCCATTACTGTATAATGTCCCAGCAGTGTCACCTCTCCAGTCATCACCAGACCCCTCCATTACTGTATAATGTCCCAGCAGTGTCACCTCTCCAATCACCACCAGACCCCTCCATTACTGTATAATGTCCCAGCAGTGTCACCTCTCCAGTCACCACCAGACCCCTCCATTACTGTATAATGTCCCAGCAGTGTCACCTCTCCAGTCATCACCAGACCCCTCCATTACTGTATAATGTCCCAGCATTCCCAGCAGTGTCACCTCTCCAGTCATCACCAGACCCCTCCATTACTGTATAATGTCCCAGCAGAGTCACCTCTCCAGTCATCACCAGATCCCTCCATTACTGTATAATGTCCCAGCAGGGTCACCTCTCCAGTCATCACCAGACCCCTCCATTACTGTATAATGTCCCAGCAGTGTCACCTCTCCAGTCATCACCAGACTCCTCCATTACTGTATAATGTCCCAGCAGTGTCACCTCTCCAGTCATCACCAGACCCCACCATTACTGTATAATGTCCCAGCAGCGTCACCTCTCCAGTCATCACCAGACCCCTCCATTACTGTATAATGTCCCAGCAATCCCAGCAGTGTCACCTCTCCAATCATCACCAGACCCCTCCATTACTGTATAATGTCCCAGCAATCCCAGCAGTGTCACCTCTCCAGTCATCACCAGACTCCTCCATTACTGTATAATGTCCCAGCAGTGTCACCTCTCCAGTCATCACCAGACCCCTCCATTACTGTATAATGTCCCAGCAGTGTCACCTCTCCAGTCATCACCAGACCCCTCCATTACTGTATAATGTCCCAGCAGTGTCACCTCTCCAGTCATCACCAGACCCCTCCATTACTGTATAATGTCCCAGCATTCCCAGCAGTGTCACCTCTCCAGTCATCACCAGACCCCTCCATTACTGTATAATGTCCCAGCAGTGTCACCTCTCCAGTCATCACCAGACCCCTCCATTACTGTATAATGTCCCAGCAGTGTCACCTCTCCAGTCATCACCAGACCCCTCCATTACTGTATAATGTCCCAGCAGTGCCACCTCTCCAGTCATCACCAGACCCCTCCATTACTGTATAATGTCCCAGCAGTGTCACCTCTCCAGTCATCACCAGACCCCTCCATTACTGTATAATGTCCCAGCAGTGCCACCTCTCTAGTCATCACCAGACCCCTCCATTACTGTATAATGTCCCAGCAGTGTCACCTCTCCAGTCATCACCAGACCCCTCCATTACTGTATAATGTCCCAGCAGTGTCACCTCTCCAGTCATCACCAGACCCCTCCATTACTGTATAATGTCCCAGCAGTGTCACCTCTCCAGTCATCACCAGACCCCTCCATTACTGTATAATGTCCCAGCAGTGTCACCTCTCCAGTCAGCAGCTCCATCATCTTGTTGATGAGTTCTCGGATCTTCTGTTCATCCATTTCCTCATGTATCAGGGAGTGAGGTGGGGGCCCCAGGATTGGGCTCAGGGTTCTTCCCCATCCTTCACACACAGGGGCCCGACAGCGCCCACTAGAGGACTTCTTCACTACTGTGTAATCCTGTGTATGGAGAGACACATTAATATCACTACATACATTCCCAGAATCCCTCACATCTCCAGTCATATCCATCTGTTATTACATAGATAAGAATGAGGTCATGTGACATCACTCCCAGAATCCCTCACCTCTCCAGTCATATCCATCTGTTATTACATAGATAAGAATGAGGTCATGTGACATCACTCCCAGAATCCCTCACCTCTCCAGTCATATCCATCTGTTATTACATAGATAAGAATGAGGTCATGTGACATCACTCCCAGAATCCCTCACCTCTCCAGTAAGCCGGAAGAGTATCTGTAGGGTGAGGTTTATGATCCTGTCGGCCATCTTGTTCCTGTCTCTCTCCATGGTTGATGGGTCATCCAGGAGAATTCTCTTATATAGAAGATATCAGCAGAGGATCCTGGATTGGAGAAACCTGAAGGGAAGAAGAGGAGACGATGATAAACCGCACCAGATTCTATGGAGAAATAAAATCCATTTCCTGGAGATAATCTGGGGAAACATCTGAGGAGACATTATAGTCACAATCATGGAGGCTATAAACATAGTCAGGGGATCCATCATAGTCTGGGGCGGAGTCATGGGGGATGGGCAAAATATGGAGACAGGAATCCAAAACGGTTTACTTTTACATGTCTATTTGGGGGTGGGGTTGGCTTTTTATTAAAATTTTTCCTGGCAACAGGAACTTTCGCTTTCTATTTCCTACATTCTACACAGGATCCATCCCGTTGCCTTCTCCGAGCTCCAGGAACAGGACCTCACTTTCTCTGTTGGACGGTGATCACATGGGGGATGAGTAGGGATTAATGGACGTTTTTTCGATTAAAATCAATATTGGTAATCGCTGTCAACTATTTCCTTTACAGATAAATCGTGCACCGATTAGTTGGTAGGGCGCAGCATACCACGGTGACATCATCATTACAGATGACCATTGGGGCCGTACGGCTGGGCTTATGATCTAGAAGAAATGCCAAGTCAGGGTTAATGACAATCTCCCGTTTTCGGAAGGCGTCTCCACTCCCCCTCAATATCCTCTATCTCACCAGGATACAGAGCACGATGATAATCCTGGAGTTACGGGAGACGGTCGGGCGATGACTTTCATCAGGACTTGATCATTGGATATAACGGTCATATTGGGTAAACGGCGCTGACATCTGTCCTGTATTATAACAGCGTTTACCACATTGTCCTCCTCAGTTATTGACGCGGTCACATGACACATTTCTGCGCTTTTCGTACTCGGATTCACATAAAGCGTTGGTGGGATCATAGGTGAATGGATCCGCGTCACACTGGGAATTATTATCCCGGAATGTTACATAATTATCCAGAATCCGGGCAGAAAGCCAATCTGGTCTCCAGGGTTGGTACGACACTATGTTGGGAGTTTGAATCCTGACGTGGATGTTGTCCCTCCAGGTACTCACGTTATAGACCCTTCTCATCTGGAACACATTGTTTTTGGTAACGAAGGGAGGTGGGGAGATCCACCAGGACCATAGTAGCGGCCATCTTAGATTAATATCTGGAGGCGGCTCAGGATCGTAACCTCCAAAAGAAGTGTCCGATACCGGAGGAAGGAGACTGATCAGGTGACAGGATGGGCGGGGAGGTGACCTGGAGCCCTTCACCATCCAGACATCCTCTGGGGGGCAGTATAGGCAGGAGGTCAGGTAAATGAGTGCTGGCCGGCACAGAGGTTTGATTGTGAGATCTAAAGGGTTAATGACGATGACCAACACTAGAGGTGAGTGCTGGCTGCTTATAGCTCCTGAGCTCACCTCAAAGTCCCATAGAGGGTGCAGAGTGTTATTATATACTGTGTCCTTAAGGGGTTAATAATAAACATCCCCAATAATCCTGATCTGATGGTGACCGCACACACCTACCTGTATCTGTAGAGGAGCCGTGTGCTTACAGGACCTGCGATGATGTCACCGTCATGTGATCAGTAACATGGAGGAGGAGGAGTCACATGATCAGGGGCTGCTGCTCTAGGCTCATCTGCTCAGTGTATACAGGACTCTGCTGTCACATGATCATTATCACAGGTCCTTCCATCACAATCTCTTCTATCCTGCTCTGTTGAGCTCCGCCCACTCCTGTCACATGATCCTCCCCACAGGTCCTTAAGCCACAGTCACATCTATACTGCTAAACTTTACCCCCAAATGTACTGGTCACATGATTGTGACATCATCACAGGTCCTACACCTCCAGCATGTAGCAGATACACAGCAGGTCCTGGTGGGGCAGTCACTGCTGTTGTGTTGTGCGTGGAGATCTCTCAGAGCAGCAGCCCCTGATCATGTGACTCCTTCTCCTCCATGTGACTGATCACATGACGGTGACATCATCGCAGGTCCTGTAAGCACGCGGCTCCTCTACAGATACAGGTATGTATGTGCGGTCACCATCAGATCAGGATTATTGGGGATGTTTATTATTAACCCTTAAGGACACGGTGTATATTTACATTCTGTGCCCCATATGGGACTTTGAGGTGAGCTCAGGAGCTATAAGCAGCCAGGACTCACCACTAATGACGCTCATCGCCATTAACCCTTTAGATTCCATGATCAAAGTTGATTGCAGGATCTAAAATGAGTAAAATGCAGTTGTTGGGGGCGGAGTCTAGATCAGCTGAGATGACGGCCGGAGGGCCCCTTACCATGCTCTGTGCTCAGATCAGTGCTCTAAGTATACAGACACCTCCACAGCCTGTATAAGCCGAGCACCGATAACACTGATCACTATGGCAGAGCGTTATTCAGGGTTTGTAATAGAAGCCCCTCCCCTAATAAGTTTATATCCCATTTTTGTAATAAAATAATGTAGGTGGGCGTGGCTTAGACATGGCGCTGTGCGGTTGTTTTTCTAGGGAACGCCGTGCCGACCAGCGGTTCTTTGCCTGATTTCCTGCCTATACTGCCCCCCAGGGGATGTCTGGATGGTGAAGGTATCAGGTCACTTACCCGCCCATCCTGTCACCTGGTCAGTCTCTTTTCTCCGGGTATCAGCCACTTCTTCCATACAGGACTATGTAAGCATCAGATTTTTTAAGTTTCTCCCGCGCCCCTATTATTACATAAGACAGTGTTTCCAAACCAGCGTGCCTCCAGCTGTTGTAACACTACAACTCCCAGCATGCCCAGACAGCCAAATACTGTAACAGCTGGAGGCACCCTGCTTGGGAAACACTGACTCCGGTGGTGGCCCAGACCCTGCGTGTGTAACGGTCTATGATGCTCGGCCTCTGCTGCAGGTAATAGCAGGTTCTTCCGGGGGGACATATCACAATTCACATAAAATCCTGATGTAATTGTGATGTATATTGTGCCCCCTAGTGGACACATTTCAGTATTCCTCATTGGACAATGTCATATTGAATCTCTCTATTCTTCTCCCTGCTCTGATGAAGACGTTCTGAATACACCGCAGCCTCAGAGATTAGGAGAAATGGATTCACAACGTCTTCAGCAGAGCAGGGAGAGCGACCTCAGAAGACCTGGAGGACCAGAGCGCCACCACTGGACGGGAGAGGGGAGTGCGCTCTAGTCTCTTATTTTACAGCCCTCGGACAATGGATTTTGTTTTATAGAGAAATCTGAAAACTCCTATAATGTCTCCTCAGATGTTTCCCCAGATTATCTCCAGGAAATGGATTTTATTTCTCCATAGAATCTGGTGCGGTTTATCATCGTCTCCTCTTCTTCCCTTCAGGTTTCTCCAATCCAGGATCCTCTGCTGATATCTTCTATATAAGAGAATTCTCCTGGATGACCCATCAACCATGGAGAGAGACAGGAACAAGATGGCCGACAGGATCATAAACCTCACCCTACAGATACTCTTCCGGCTTACTGGAGAGGTGAGGGATTCTTGGAGTGATGTCACATGACCTCATTCTTATCTATGTAATAACAGATGGATATGACTGGAGAGGTGAGGGATTCCGGGAGTGATGTCACATGACCTCATTCTTATCTATGTAATAACAGATGGATATGACTGGAGAGGTGAGGGATTCTGGGAGTGATGTCACATGACCTCATTCTTATCTATGTAATAACAGATGGATATGACTGGAGAGGTGAGGGATTCTGGGATTGATGTCACATGACCTCATTCTTATCTGTGTAATAACAGATGGATATGACTGGAGAGGTGAGGGATTCTGGGAATGTATGTAGTGATATTAATGTGTCTCTCCATACACAGGATTACACAGTAGTGAAGAAGTCCTCTAGTGGGCGCTGTCGGGCCCCTGTGTGTGAAGGATGGGGAAGAACCCTGAGCCAAATCACAGGGCCCCCACCGCACTCCCTGATACATGAGGAAATGGATGAACAGAAGATCCGAGAACTCATCAACAAGATGATGGAGCTGCTGACTGGAGAGGTGACCCTGCTGGGACATTATACAGTAATGGAGGGGTCTGGTGATGACTGGAGAGGTGACCCTGCTGGGACATTATACAGTAATGGAGGGGTCTGGTGATGACTGGAGAGGTGACCCTGCTGGGACATTATACAGTAATGGAGGGGTCTGGTGATGACTGGAGAGGTGACACTGCTGGGACATTATACAGTAATGGAGGGGTCTGGTGATGACTGGAGAGGTGACCCTGCTGGGACATTATACAGTAATGGAGGGGTCTGGTGATGACTGGAGAGGTGACACTGCTGGGACATTATACAGTAATGGAGGGGTCTGGTGATGACTGGAGAGGTGACACTGCTGGGACATTATACAGTAATGGAGGGGTCTGGTGATGACTGGAGAGGTGACACTGCTGGGAATGCTGGGACATTATACAGTAATGGAGGGGTCTGGTGATGACTGGAGAGGTGACACTGCTGGGACATTATACAGTAATGGAGGGGTCTGGTGATGACTGGAGAGGTGACACTGCTGGGACATTATACAGTAATGGAGGGGTCTGGTGATGACTGGAGAGGTGACACTGCTGGGAATGCTGGGACATTATACTGTAATGGAGGGGTCTGGTGATGACTGGAGAGGTGACACTGCTGGGACATTATACAGTAATGGAGGGGTCTGGTGATGACTGGAGAGGTGACACTGCTGGGACATTATACAGTAATGGAGGGGTCTGGTGATGACTGGAGAGGTGACACTGCTGGGACATTATACAGTAATGGAGGGGTCTGGTGATGACTGGAGAGGTGACACTGCTGGGACATTATACAGTAATGGAGGGGTCTGGTGATGACTGGAGAGGTGACACTGCTGGGACATTATACAGTAATGGAGGGGTCTGGTGATGACTGGAGAGGTGACACTGCTGGGAATGCTGGGACATTATACAGTAACACCACTGGAGGGGTCGTGGTGATGACTGTATCATTATGTGTCAGGTTCCTATAAGGTGTCAGGACGTGGCGGTCTATTTCTCCATGGAGGAGTGGGAGTATGTAGAAGGACACAAGGATCAGTACAAGGATCAGGTCATGATGGAGGATCAGCAGCCCCTCACATCACCAGGTAATAGACATGACTATATACACACGTCCTCTCATTATTTGTATGTAAAGAATGAATTCAGTCTCTGTATGTGTTCCCTACAGTCAGATTCAGTAAGAGAACAGCACCAGAGAGGTGTATTTGTCCTCTTGGTAAGCAGAATATGGAGGTCATTACTACAGAGAAAGATCTGCTCTATATTAATGCTACAGACATAAAGGAAGAAGAAGAAACGTATGTGAGCAGTGATGTGCAGTATAAGGAGGACATTCCTATAGGAAAAGATTTGATCTATATTAATGCTACAGACATAAAGGAAGAAGAAGAAACGGATGTGAGCAGTGATGTGCAGTATAAGGAGGACATTCCTATAGGAAAAGATCTGAGCTATATTAATGCTACAGACATAAAGGAAGAAGAAGACACAGATGGGAGCGGTGATGAGCAGTATAAGGAGGACATTCCTACAGGGAAAGATCTGATCTTTATTAATACTACAGACATAAAGGAAGAAGAAGAGACAGATGTGAGAAGTAATGAGCAGTATAAGGAGGACATTCCTACAGAGAAAGATCTGATCTATATTAATACTACAGATATAAAGGAAGAAGAGACAGATGTGAGCGGTGATGAGCAGTATAAGGAGGACATTCCTACTGGTAACCACCCAGGTAGGTAGTGATCACTAAATACAGAGAAGGGTCATAGATTCTATTCTGTCACCGGCTGCAATAATATTTTTGGGAAGTATTCTTGTAACTAGAATCTTTGGGACTTCAGGGCAAATACTATCCCCCTCCCCCTATATTGACCCTATAGCAGTTGACTTGATACCATCACCACTACATAGTGACTGAATAATACCGCCATACTGTTTATGAATCAAACACATTATATACAGACTAATATTCCCCCATATAGAGACCATATAGCAGTAGATACCAGCTCTCTGTCTCTCTGGAGTCGCTATCTTTCCTTTTTCATCCTGAGTATAAGGGATAAGTGTCTGACCACTGGAATCTGGCTTTTGTTTAGAACACTGGGTGCTGCGAGAGATCACGTGGGGGCCCCAGCAGCCGGACCCCCCGATCAGACATCTTATCCCCTATTGTTTGGAGAAGGGATAAGATGTCTAGCAGTGGAGTAGGCCTGTAAAATCCCTTTATTCTTTCCCTCTGATACAGAAATGTTCCGGTTCGGGTCACCTGTGTGGGTCCAAATGGAGGTATAGGTGCGGCTGGCGAGTCGTGAGCGAAAATCATTAAAAATAAAGGTTCCCCTTTTAACTTGTTTCCAGGAAAATTTCACCAACTTTATTAGGTCATAAGTCTTTCTATACACATTAATAGACAAAAGACAAAAATGTGATACTGTCTGCCTAGACAGGATAGGGGATAGGTTATAGATCACGGGGGGTCCGACCCTTAGGACTACCCACGATCTCCTGAATGGGGCCCTGGCAGTCTGCCGGAAGCGGCCGGGTCCGACCCCCACAGGATGCCGCGGCCGACACACCGCCTACATGTATTTCTATGGGATACATGGAGGAGGAGTGTCGAACGCCGCTCCATGCAGGGTTGGTCCGCCCCCTTCAAGCAGACTGTCAGGGCCCCGTTCAGGAGATTGCAGGGAGTCCCAAGGGTCGGACCCCCGTGATCTGTAACGTATCCCCTATCCTTTTCCTGAATTCTCTGGCTGGCATAAGGATTATAAAGGGGGCGGTTTGGGTGACTGCTCCATTATAATCTGTGGGGTCAGGTGGATTGGGGGGCACGGTCATTTGGTCACTGACCGGGCCCCATAGCAGTGATTTTCCCTGAGGCTGTGTCCACAGGTTTGTCAAAGACGGGTGTCCCTGCTCCTTGTAAGGCAGTGGTGTCAAACTGTGGCCCTCCAGATGTTCCAAAACTTAAACTTCCGAGCATTCTGGGAGTTGAAGTTTTGCAACATCTGGAGAGCCGCAGTTTGAAGACCACTGCACTAAGGGATACCATGAGAGGGAAGCCTTGATTTACCTTTCGGGGACAGTGTGCATCCTCTGGAGGAGGCAGACAGACCTTTGGTGTCCAGGCATGCTGGGAGTTAAAGTTTTGCAACATCTGGAGGGCCACAGTTTGACACCACTGTTGTATGGCTGCTCCGCTATCATAGCAACTATCGTTCTTCAGTTTTGCAGTAAATCTTTACAAAGTACTATTGCTTAGAACTGCAAAAATTTCCTGGGATGTTAAGGGGTTAATACTGATAATAAAATCTGTGTTATTCTCTGCAGATTCTTGTAGCAGGAGATCAGAGGAGAATCTTATATCTTCAGATTATAAAGCAGATGATGATATCACACAAGATACATATGAAGAACATTCCATTATCCCAGATACACCCTCAGCCCTTCACAGCCAAGATCTGTCATCTCATCCTTATATACAGGTCCTGTCTTCTCAGTCATCACAGAAAGGTCACAGAAGGGGTGTTGGACATCAACGAGCTCATACAGGAAAGAAAACATATTCATGCTCAGAATGTGAGAAATCTTTTACTCAGAAATTAGATCTTGTTAGACATAAAAGAACTCACACAGGGGAGAAGCCATTTTCATGTGCAGAATGTGGGAAATGTTTTACTGATAAACCAAGTCTTGTTCAACATCAAAGAAATCACACAGTGGAGAAGCCATTTTTATGCTCAGAATGTGGGAAATGTTTTACTCGGAAATCACATCTTGTTGTACATCAGAGAACTCACACAGGAGAGAAGCCATTTTCATGTTCAGAATGTGGGAAATGTTTTGCTCAGAAATTAGATCTTGTTAGACATAAAAGAACTCACACAGGGGAGAAGCCATTTTCATGTGCAGAATGTGGGAAATGTTTTACTGATAAATCAAGTCTTGTTCAACATCAAAGAAATCACACAGGGGAGAAGCCATTTTCATGCTCAGAATGTGGGAAATGTTTTACTCGGAAATCACAGATTGTTGTACATCAAAGAACTCACACAGGAGAGAAGCCATTTTCATGTTCAGAATGTGGGAAATGTTTTGCTCAGAAACCAGATCTTATTAAACATCAAAGAACTCACACAGGAGAGAAGCCATTTTCATGTTCAGAATGTGGGAAATGTTTTGCTCAGAAAGCAAATATTGTTAAACATCAAAGAACTCACACAGGGGAGAAGTCAATTCAGATCAATAAATGATGCAGATAACACATCTATATATTCACCATGTACATAGGATATCTGACATTTATACATATATCATATACTGCATCTCCAAACTTGTTACCAATTGTTAATAAACGTTTTTTCTTATATGATTTATTATTCTTATATTCATCTCCGCACACTGGACTTATAATAAATGTAATATTGTCCCTGAGGTTGTATATAGGGAATGTAACGCGTCAGTGTTGTCCCCGCCCCCTTCTCATTATGATTATAGAGACTTTAATTCAAGGCATCAGACAGGATCCGCGCGTCTCCCTTGAAGATCGTCTCTTCTGAACATAAGACGCTGCAGATACTTTTATTTATCACAAACCCTAGACCAGCGTTTCCCGTCTTGACGTCTATTTTCGGTCTCAGATCCTAAAATCCATTTTTCTATATGAGAAGTCGTCAATATGTCAGCGTCCCCCGGGTTCAGTAAACATGGGTGTAATTCTTTTCCTTTTCTTTGTCCTCCCCGGGGTATAAAATCCCTAGAGATCTGATCACATCTGGTACAAGATCTCTTTACTTCACACTTTGCGCCATTATTACACGGATTGAAGACCCAGTTACACGCTCGTAAATTCCCATATATGTCGTGGATTGGAAGGAAAAAGGTTCTTAAATCTTATATTTACCAATAATATTTTATATTTTACAGTCCGTCCCTATCATAATACGGAATTGTTATTTTTCTTCTATCCGATGGTTATTTAGTAATTTTGTTATGATTCAGAAGAGACCACGTGTCCCGTATAGACGCTCACCCTGAAGACATTAGACGGCGGTTTTGTGTTTCCGGATTTACACACTTATTATAAAGCTTTTCCTTCGTCTGGATTATTAGAGCTCGTTCGCTCTTCTTTTTCTCATCCTCCCCTTTATATTCCTCCTCATGTGGATATGGAATTCTCCTCAGTCCCTCCTTCTATAGGGCCCATTTTGTGGCCCCCGCACTCCTCCTTGGCCTCTCTAGTTCTTTCCTCTTTTATATATAACTTTGTCGGTATTACGAGATTGCCCTGCGACTGATTCTGATTTCCCTTCTCCCCTAACCCCACTTTCTTTACTCCCTATGGTTATTACTAAACACATTTTCCCTCTTCCCCTTTGTGGGAACGTTTACATTCTTTTACGTTATAAGATTTATATTCTTCTACTAAGACTTTGGCCATAGAGGAATCTCAGGCTTTCTGGGGGTTTATAAGTAAATTTTTCTTTACTCTCCAATGTTTTAAGCGTTTTACTAACATACGTCCCTGAAATTGGTTAGAGAGATTGTATTTATTCCCTAAATAATAATACTGTCACGATGCCGGCTGGCAGGAGGTGGATCCTCTGTGCCAGAGAGGGATTGGCGTGGACCGTGCTAGTGGACCGGTTCTAAGTCACTACTGGTATTCACCAGAGCCCGCCGCAAAGCGGGATGGTCTTGCTGCGGCGGTAGTGACCAGGTCGTATCCACTAGCAACGGCTCAACCTCTCTGACTGCTGAAGATAGGCCCGGTACAAGGGAGTAGACAGAAGCAAGGTCGGACGTAGCAGAAGGTCGGGGCAGGCAGCAAGGATCGTAGTCAGGGGCAACAGCAGGAGGTCTGGAACACAGGCTAGGAACACACAAGGAAACGCTTTCACTGGCACAATGGCAACAAGATCCGGCGAGGGAGTGCAGGGGAAGTGAGGTATACATAGGGAGTGCACAGGTGAACACACTAATTAGAACCACTTGCGCCAATCAGCGGCGCAGTGGCCCTTTAAATCGCAGAGACCCGGCGCGCGCGCGCCCTAGGGAGCGGGGCCGCGCGCGCCGGGACAGGACCGACGGAGAGCGAGTCAGGTACGGGAGCCGGGGTGCGCATCGCGAGCGGGCGCCACCCGCATCGCGAATCGCATCCCGGCTGGAGGCGGAATCGCAGCGCACCGGGTCAGTGGATCTGACCGGAGCGCTGCAGTAGCGAGAGTGTAGCGAGCGCTCCGGGGAGGAGCGGGGACCCGGAGCGCTCGGCGTAACAGTACCCCCCCCCTTGGGTCTCCCCCTCTTCTTAGAGCCTGAGAACCTGAGGAGCAGACTTTTGTCTAGGATATTGTCCTCAGGTTCCCAGGATCTCTCTTCAGGACCACAGCCCTCCCAATCGACCAAAAAAAAGGTTTTCCCTCTGACCTTCTTGGAGGCCAGTATCTCCTTTACTGAGAAGATGTCCGAGGAGCCGGAAACAGGAGTGGGAGAAACAAGTTTGGGAGAGAAACGGTTGATGATGAGTGGTTTAAGAAGAGAAACGTGAAAGGCATTAGGAATACGAAGAGAAGGAGGAAGAAGAAGTTTGTAAGAGACAGGATTAATCTGGCACAAAATTTTGAAAGGACCATGATAGCGTGGTCCCAATTTGTAGCTCGGAACACGGAAGCGTACATATTTAGCGGAGAGCCATACCTTGTCTCCTGGAGAAAAAATGGGGGGAGCTCTTCTTTTCTTATCAGCAAACTTCTTCATGCGTGATGAAGCCTGTAAGAGAGAATTTTGGGTCTCTTTCCATATGGTGGAAAGATCACGAGTTATTTCATCCACAGCGGGCAAACCAGAGGGCAAGGGAGTAGGGAGGGGGGGAAGAGGGTGACGGCCGTACACCACAAAAAATGGGGATTTGGAAGAAGATTCAGAAACTCTGAAGTTATACGAGAATTCGGCCCATGGTAGAAGATCTGCCCAGTCATCCTGGCGGGAGGAAACAAAATGCCGTAAATAATCACCCAGGACCTGGTTAATTCTTTCTACTTGCCCATTGGATTGAGGATGATAAGCAGAAGAAAAGTTTAATTTAATCTTGAGTTGTTTACAGAGAGCCCTCCAGAATTTTGACACGAATTGGACGCCTCTATCCGAGACGATCTGCGTGGGCAACCCGTGAAGACAAAAAATGTGTACAAAAAATTGTTTTGCCAACTGAGGCGCAGAAGGAAGACCAGGAAGAGGGATGAAATGTGCCATCTTGGAGAATCGATCAACGACCACCCAAACAACAGTGTTGCCACGGGATGGGGGTAAGTCTGTAATAAAGTCCATACCAATCAGAGACCAAGGCTGTTCGGGGACAGGCAGAGGATGAAGAAGACCAGCGGGCTTCTGGCGAGGAGTCTTATCCCGGGCACAGACAGTGCAGGCCCGCACAAAATCAACAACATCCGTCTCCAGAGTCGGCCACCAATAGAAACGAGAGATGAGTTGCACGGATTTCTTGATGCCCGCATGGCCTGCGAGATGGGAGGAGTGACCCCATTTGAGGATTCCGAGGCGTTGGCGTGGAGTGACGAAGGTCTTCCCTGGAGGAGTTTGCCTGATGGAGGCTGGAGAAGTGGAGATCAGGCAGTCAGGAGGAATGATGTGTTGCGGAGAGAGCTCTACTTCCGAGGCATCCGAGGAACGAGAGAGTGCATCGGCCCTAATGTTCTTATCGGCAGGCCGAAAGTGAATTTCAAAATTAAATCGGGCAAAGAACAGAGACCACCTGGCCTGGCGAGGATTCAGCCGTTGGGCAGACTGGAGATAGGAGAGATTCTTGTGATCGGTGTAAATAATAACTGGAAATCTTGATCCCTCCAGCAGATGCCTCCATTCCTCAAGTGCTAATTTAATGGCTAGTAGCTCTCGATCCCCGATGGAGTAGTTCCTCTCCGCCGGAGAGAAGGTCCTAGAAAAAAAACCACAAGTAACAGCATGCCCGGAAGAATTTTTTTGTAGAAGGACCGCTCCCGCTCCTACTGAGGAGGCATCTACTTCCAATAGGAAGGGTTTAGATGGGTCAGGTCTGGAGAGCACGGGAGCAGAAGAAAAGGCAGACTTGAGCTGTTTAAAGGCGTCTTCCGCTTGAGGAGGCCATGACTTAGGATTGGCATTCTTTTTGGTTAAAGCCACGATAGGAGCCACAATGGTGGAAAAATGTGGAATAAATTGTCTGTAATAATTGGCGAACCCCAAAAAACGTTGGATAGCACGGAGTCCGGAGGGGCGTGGCCAATCTAAGACGGCAGAGAGTTTGTCTGGATCCATTTGTAGTCCCTGGCCAGAGACCAAGTATCCTAGGAAAGGAAGAGATTGACATTCAAATAGACATTTCTCCATCTTGGCATAAAGTTGATTGTCACGAAGTCTCTGAAGAACCATGCGGACATGCTGGCGGTGTTCTTCTAGGTTGGCAGAAAAAATCAGGATATCGTCCAGATACACAACAACACAGGAATATAAGAGATCACGAAAAATTTCATTAACAAAGTCTTGGAAGACGGCAGGGGCGTTGCACAGGCCAAAGGGCATGACCAGATACTCAAAGTGTCCATCTCTAGTGTTAAATGCCGTTTTCCATTCATCCCCCTCTCTGATGCGGATGAGATTATAAGCACCTCTTAAGTCCAGTTTGGTAAAGATGTGGGCACCTTGGAGGTGATCAAAGAGTTCAGAGATAAGAGGTAGAGGGTAGCGGTTCTTTACCGTCATTTTATTAAGACCGCGGTAGTCAATGCAAGGACGTAGGGAGCCATCTTTTTTGGACACAAAGAAAAATCCGGCTCCGGCAGGAGAGGAGGATTTGCGGATAAAGCCCTTTTTTAAATTTTCCTGGATGTACTCAGACATAGCAAGAGTCTCTGGGGCGGAGAGAGGATAAATTTTGCCCCGGGGTGGAGTAGTGCCCGGGAGGAGGTCAATAGGACAGTCATAAGGCCTGTGAGGAGGTAGAGTCTCAGCTTGTTTTTTGCAAAATACATCCGCAAAGTCCATATAGGCCTTAGGGAGACCGGTTACAGGGGAAACCACAGGGTCACGGCAAGGAGTACTGGGAACCGGTTTAAGGCAGTCCTTGAAACAAGAGGTACCCCAACTCTTGATCTCCCCAGTGGACCAATCCAGGGTTGGGGAATGGTGTTGAAGCCAGGGTAGTCCAAGGAGAATTTCGGAAGTACAATTGGGGAGGACCAAAAACTCAATTTTTTCGTGATGAGGTCCGATGCACATTAGGAGGGGCTCCGTGCGGAAACGTATGGTACAGTCCAATCTTTCATTGTTAACACAATTGATGTAGAGGGGTCTGGCGAGACTGGTCACCGGGATGTTGAACCTGTTGATGAGAGAGGCCAAAATAAAATTTCCTGCAGATCCGGAATCCAAGAAGGCCATAGTAGAGAAGGAGAAGGTAGAGGCAGATATCCGCACAGGCACAGTAAGACGTGGAGAAGCAGAGTTGACATCAAGGACTGTCTCACCTTTGTGCGGAGTCAGCGTACGACTTTCCAGGCGGGGAGGACGGATAGGACAATCCTTCAGGAAGTGTTCGGTACCGGCACAGTACAGGCAGAGATTCTCCATGCGGCGTCGTGTCCTCTCTTGAGGTGTCAGGCGAGACCGGTCGACCTGCATAGCCTCCACGGCGGGAGGCACAGGAACGGATTGCAGGGGACCAGAGGAGAGAGGAGCCGGGGAGAAAAAACGCCTCGTGCGAACAAAGTCCATATCCTGGTGGAGCTCCTGACGCCTTTCGGAAAAACGCATGTCAATGCGAGTGGCTAGATGAATGAGTTCATGTAGGTTAGCAGGGATTTCTCGTGCGGCCAGAACATCTTTAATGTTGCTGGATAGGCCTTTTTTAAAGGTCGCGCAGAGGGCCTCATTATTCCAGGATAGTTCTGAAGCAAGAGTACAGAATTGTACGGCGTACTCGCCAACGGAAGAATTACCCTGGACCAGGTTCAACAGGGCAGTCTCAGCAGAAGAGGCTCGGACAGGTTCCTAAAAGACACTTCGAATTTCCGAGAAGAAGGAGTGTACAGAGGCAGTGACGGGGTCATTGCGGTCCCAGAGCGGTGTGGCCCAAGACAGGGCTTTTCCAGACAGAAGGCTGACTACGAAAGCCACCTTAGACCTTTCAGTAGGAAACTGGTCCGACATCATCTCCAAGTGCAGGGAACATTGAGAAAGAAAGCCACGGCAAAATTTAGAGTCCCCATCAAATTTATCCGGCAAGTCACTACTGGTATTCACCAGAGCCCGCCGCAAAGCGGGATGGTCTTGCTGCGGCGGTAGTGACCAGGTCGTATCCACTAGCAACGGCTCAACCTCTCTGACTGCTGAAGATAGGCCCGGTACAAGGGAGTAGACAGAAGCAAGGTCGGACGTAGCAGAAGGTCGGGGCAGGCAGCAAGGATCGTAGTCAGGGGGCAACGGCAGGAGGTCTGGAACACAGGCTAGGAACACACAAGGAAACGCTTTCACTGGCACAATGGCAACAAGATCCGGCGAGGGAGTGCAGGGGAAGTGAGGTATACATAGGGAGTGCACAGGTGAACACACTAATTAGAACCACTTGCGCCAATCAGCGGCGCAGTGGCCCTTTAAATCGCAGAGACCCGGCGCGCGCGCGCGCCCTAGGGAGCGGGGCCGCGCGCGCCGGGACAGGACCGACGGAGAGCGAGTCAGGTACGGGAGCCGGGGTGCGCATCGCGAGCGGGCGCCACCCGCATCGCGAATCGCATCCCGGCTGGAGGCGGAATCGCAGCGCACCGGGTCAGTGGATCTGACCGGAGCGCTGCAGTAGCGAGAGTGTAGCGAGCGCTCCGGGGAGGAGCGGGGACCCGGAGCGCTCGGCGTAACAAATACTATCTAAGCTTTATTCTTATCTGATCTCTTCTGCTCCTAATAGTAACCAAAATGCGTCTTATATGAGAAGAGGAGCTGAATATCCAACTCTCTGAAGAACAGTGCGGATTTATCTCTAGCGCTCACGTGGCTCCTCCCCCTGTATTCGTATACAGGAGAGTTCATATAAGTTATATTGTCGGGGGTATGGACTCCTCCTCTCCTTTTGTCACATGGTATTCCAGAATCTTCTCAATGTTGGAGGTGTGGGATTGAGTCGTGGACTCTCTTACTTATACAGGGGTCTTGCTTGAAAATTCAATCTTTCTGGCACAAAGTTATTTCAATTTATCGTTTATACTCGAGTATAAGCAAAGTTTTTCAGCACACTTTTTCGTCCCCCTCAGCTTATACTTGCGTAAAAAAAAAAATAGTAGTTAAATCAGTTCAGGAATACAGGTGGAGGGGTGGGCCGGGCCAGCCATCTTCACCAGGAGGCCCCCTTCTCCGCACCAGGCCGGCCCCGGACTCATTCAGGATAGGGACGCTACAGGGACTGTCCGCATACTGGTGAGAAGGGTGAGCCAGTCCAGGCCATCCAACTTCATCGGGAGGCCCTCTTCTCCGGCCCCGGACTAGTGACACTGGGATAGGGACATTGCCATGGATGGCCGTGCACAGCAGATGCCCCGGACATGACGGACTTTTCCCTTTACCGGCTGCTAGGCAACAGGAAAACATCAGCAGCCGCCAAGAGCTACAAATGGATGGATGATGACAGGGGGATGGGTGTTTGTTGCAGTGGGTGATGATAGGCTTATACTCCATTCAATAGGTTTTTCCCAGGTTTTTGTGGTGAAATGAGGGGCCTCGGCTTATACTCGAGTATATGGTATTTTCTTGGTTCAGATTAATTTTACTCTAGAAATGGTCCTTTTTCGACTTGCTGAATCACACACCTACTATTGGTGGCTAGACGGCTTATTCCGATATACTAGAAATCCACAAGCCCCTCCATCATTTCGCAACAGCGCAAAAAAAGTTCCCAGTTGTTTAAAATTTGTCGAACCTGTTTCATGGCAAAATTTCTTGAGCAATTCCTTGGAGACTTGTTTTCCTTAGATTACTTTTAGAACCTTTTCATTAACACCTTAAGGACCAAGGACGTACCTGTACCCCCTAGTCCCGCTCCCGGGCTATAACGCGGGGTCACAGGCTGACTGAGTCATAGCCGGGTGGTACTGGCGGCTATCAGCTGCCAGGACCCGTGGCTAATGCCGGACATCAACGCCTAAGTTGATTGCGGCATCTAAATCTAAACTAAACTTTTCCCGGCAGCTCAGTCGGGTTGTTCGGGACTGCTACGGTGAAATCGCTGCGGCCCGAACAGCTGTATGGACGGGGAGGGTCCTCACCTGCCTCCTTCTCCATCCGATTGGCAATCTGCTGCTTCATGCCTAAGATCTAGGCTGGAGCAGAAGAGCGCCGATAACATTGATCAATTCTATGCTATGGCACAGAACAGTGTATACAATCAGAAGATTACATATAATAGTTCCCTATGGGGACTAAAAAAATGGTGTAAAAATTTTAAAAATTATTTTTCTTAAAAATGTGATTTAACCCCTTCCCTAATAAGTTTGAATCACCCCCTTTTCAAATGAAAATTTTTATATAAATAAACATGTGGAATCACCTTGTGTATATGTCCGAGCTTTAAAAATATAATGTTAATTAAACCGCACGGTCAATGGCGTATACGTAAAAAAATTCCAAAGTCCAAAATTGTGTATTTTTGGTCATTTTATATATCCTAAAATGTATAAAAAGCGATCAAAAAGTCCCATCAAAACAAAAATGGTACCGATAAAAACTTCAGATCACGCCGCCCTCAAACTACCCTGTATGCGGAAAAATAAAAAAGTTATAGGGGTCAGAAGATGATTGCCGATATTTATCATTGTGTTTAGACTGTTTTTTGTGCCTAGAAAAGGCACAAAAAAGGTGCAAGCAGGGTATATTTGCGCCTCTTGGTTTACACATTTCTGCTGATTTTGTTGCAATCCACTGATTTTGGCAATACACGTGATATGGGAGGGTTTTATGAACTGCGCCTTTTCACAAAAAAAAGGCACAAAGCCACTGAGAAGTCTCTAAAATGACACCAGCCCAGCTTAGCTATTTGTAAAGAGAGAAATGCCAGAAAATGTGACCTGCACAAAATGTCTGAAATGTTCTACAACCATTTAATAAATGTGGTGCTCCAACACATTACAGCACACAAAAAAAGAAAAACTCTTCACTTACACCTACAATGATAAATGCAATGAAGGCTTCTAGGACATTCTGATCCTATAGGTGTTAGATTAGTGGGGTCTCCTACTCTACACAGGGTCCTTCCTTAGGTTATAGAGGGAAGAACAAGTTGTATTCGGATGAAGTGCGGAGAAGAATTAACCAGGTGGCTCTATGGTTGGTTCCCAGATCTCTGAGGGGATGAAGCCAGCTGTGCGCTCTCCGTTCAAGGAAAGGACTTGTTAGACGTCATTTGGTCATTTAACGCTCATGGCGCCTGGAACAACATAACTGGATAACACATATTCTCTCACATATCCGTCTAGCAGTGGAGTGTCCCTTTAATGTTCTCACTTTAGGTAAATTCCCACAGTATAACTTCTAACAAACCGAACCGGTGAGCAGGAAAACCACTATTCCCTAAGTTAGTGATGACAATGTCCTTCTCTTAGTGCAAATAAGTTTTTGATGCTGGTGCCGTCCATTGATAGTAATGTTCATTGTTTCCGATGTTCGGCTTATTTAATCGATAGCTTGTTGATTTAGTATCTCTGCGGAGCCCCCAGCAGCAGATTTATTATAGTACAGTAACCTACGAGTATAAATACAATCAGTCCCATCACTGTAGCTATGAGTCCCTTCAACCAGGAGAAGATATTCCTCAACCAATCAGGGAGAAGGTCCAAAAGCCAGGACCGCCAATCACCGCTTACATCTTGTTTGATACTGGAGGCTGTCTGTATGGATGTAGAACAGATTAAAGGGGTACCCCACTGCCCCAGCATTCAGACCATTTAGTTCCCAACGCTGGGTGCGGAGGCGGAGGTTGTGATGTCATGGCCACGCTCCTCCTGATGTCATGGAGGTGGAATCCACATTAGTGGACTGAAACAATGCTCCAATCGGCACTTCGCCCGTAATCCCCAGAAGAGGGATCAAATCAGGAGGAATAGAGTCGGACCATCAGGTAATAAAAAAAATGTAAAATTTATTCGACAAGGGCGTTTGGACTACGCATTTCAAGGGGTGGGACCCCCTCTTCATCAGGTCCAGTGATTGGTCAGTCTATCAAAGTGTCATATTTATACACGAAAAAGACAGCGAAACTGGCGGTATGATTAATTCACATACAAATTACAGCATATATAAAATGAAAGCAGATATGTACTCACAAACGATCTAAAAGTTATTGATAGGTTGGCCTTGATAGGCCCATATGTTATTGCCAATTTTCTGGCTATTCTGCTAGTTCCTATGTGATTCTGAATGATCATCAATAAAGCTCCACTGTTTGACCATTAAAAGTTATTGATAGCACAAGTATTCTTATAAAACCGCTAGAAAAAGAAGAGATTTCAGGTGATTCGCTATAGAATCAACCTATCACAGTATTAACTGATCTTTATCGCGCCTATTCGTTAAAAATGCAATTGCATGCCAACAAGAGTTCTCCTGATGTCATGCTACACCCCCTCCCATAGACCTGCATTGAGGGGGCACGGGCATGACGTCAAGAGGGGAGTGGCCGTGATGTCATGATCCCCACAGCAGGCACCCAGAGTTCACAACTTAATGTTCCGGGAGTTCCCCTTTAAAACAACCCAGGTCTTCTACTTCTTCACGGCCATGGTTATACAGCTAATAATTTCGGGCACCCTATTCTTTAGAGCTGCATTTCTATTAGTTTGTATATCAGATAACAATAGAAGTGGGATTAATGCCTCTGACTATACCACAGGTTATTTACTTCTAGGCCGAGCATTATATACTACACGACCAGGAGCTCTGACCAGCGAGACTCCTAAAGCCATATATTGTGATTAGGATAATAAGGTAAGATGGACATCGCAGTCAGGATCTAAGTTAGGCTGGGCTCACACCATGTTTTTAGCAATACTGGACTTTATAAGGCTGGGGGGAGCGAAAACTGTGCGCTCCCGTATCCCATCCGTATCCTACCTGTATGTAATGCATTTCAATGAGCCGACTGGGAGTGCCCGGTTTTTGCTCCCCCCAGCCGTATACGCTCCCGTATTGCTAAAAACATGTAATGCATTTCAATGAGCCGACCGGGAGTGCCCGGTTTTTGCTCCCTCCAGCCGTATACACTCCCGTATTGCTAAAAATGTAGTGTGAACCCAGCCTTGGTGACGGTTTCCTTTCCTCCTTCTCGGCTCTTGTGTGTTCCCTACTTCAGGGACTTATGGCCGTACTATCTCCAACCTATTCACTGCACAGGATGTTATATTAGCGGGAATGTATGAGTAAGAGGCATTACCGCATGACAAGAACCATCCTACAGGCACCTTAAGGACGTAGGGCGTACCTGTACGCCCTATGCCCGGTGTTTAAAACGGGGTCACGCCATGACCTGGCTGCTAATCATAGCCGGGACCCTGGGTTAACAGCGCGCGGCATCGATCGTTGTGCCACGCGCTGTTAACCCTTCAGACGCGGCGATCAAAGTTGACCGCCACGTCTGAAAGCGAAAGTAAATGCTTCCCGGCAGCTCAGTCGGGCTGATGGGGACATCACGATAAAATTGTGATGTTCCGATCAGCTGGGACGCAGGAGGAGGTCTCCTTACCTGTCTCCGTGGCGTCCGATTGTCGATTGATTGCTCCAAACCTGAGCTACAGGCTTGAGCAATCAAGCCCCTATCTCACTGATCGGTGCAAAGCTATGGGAGCTATAACACTGCAAAAAAAAGTTAACAAAGGTCATTTAAGCCTTTCCCTAATAAAAGTGAATCACCCCCCTTTTCCCATAAAAAAAAACTGTGTAAATAAAAATAAACATATGTATCGCCGCGTGCGGAAATGTCCGAACTATAAAAATATATAGTTAATTAAATCGCACGGTCAATGGCGTGCGCGCAAAAAAATTCCAAAGTCCAAAATAGTGTATTTTTGGTCACTTTTTATATCATTAAAAAATGAATAAAAAGTGATCAAAAAGTCCAATCAATGGTAGCGATAAAAACTTCAGAACACGGCACAAAAAATGAGCCCTCATACCGGAAAAATAAAACAGTTATAGGGGTCAGAAGATGAGAATTTTTAACATATAAATTTTCCTGCATGTAGTTATGATTTTTTTCCGAAGTACGACAATATCCAACCTATATAAGTAGGGGATCATTTTTACCGTATGAACCTACAGAATAAAGATAAGATGTTATTTTTACCGAAATATGCACTGCGTAGAAACGTAAGCCCTCAAAATTTACAAAATGACATTTTGTCGCACAATGAATTTTTTTTCCGTTTCGCCATGGATTTTTGGGTGAAATGACTGATGTCATTGCAAAGTAGAATTGGTGGCGCAAGAAATAAGCCATCATATGGAATTTTATGTGCAAAATTGAAAGTGTTATGGTTTTTAGAATGTGATAAGGAAAAAATGTAAATGCAAAAACGGAAAAAACCTGCGTCCTTAAGGGGTTAGTGCCCCTTTCACACTACCCTCATGTTCCTGCAAAATCTCCCGTCATGAACTTCCGTCATTAAGTCCAAAAAACGGCTGTTATAGAATCTCATTTATTTCCATGGGATTTTTGGACCATCCTTCATGATCAGTTACAGCCCGTTATGACAACATCCATTATTTTTGACGGGGTAAATAACATTGCATGCGCTCATTTTTGTCCCGTTGGAATAACAGATGTTAAAATTTTAACATTGAAGTCTATGGGTAACGGATTTTCACAAAAGACATCCGTTATTGCCCGTTATTTTTACATTCCGTTATGATCTGTTGTTACTACTGAGCATGCTCCGTACAGAATCACAACCAGAAGGGGTTAAAACGGACATAAAATAATATATAATAACATCTGACAATCCGGTGATGTCATACACTACGGGTTATTTCCCTTATTTCATGTACTGACTGTCAATTCCAATATGGCGGTTGTACCACTACCCCTCTCGTAGTTAGAATTAGGAAACATTTCTCCCACACTCCATACTTTACACTGGAAATGTCTCCGCAGTGTCCGCTCACTGTGCACAATATCATTCAGACAATATAACCGCACTACAAGTACAGGGAATAGAACGAGTCAGACTTTACCCAAAAAGTATTATCCCCGGAGATATTGTGGATCATGACTCTTGTACACGGGTCCTGAATGGGCTGAATATAAGAGCGGATCCTTATTACACCACTCATTTCTTCCTTTATTGATTCTTTCTTCTCTCTGTATTAGGGTTATGGGACATATCTTGGTTGTCGTGTTACTATAGATCATTACATTTTATCTCTACACATTGGTTTTCTTTATGTATTTATCAGCTCTTTCATATATCACTGTTGGTCTTTGTCTTTCTTAGGTTTGATGTTAGACTTTATCTTACTACATATTAGTACTAACAGTCATATGTCATATATGTTTTCTTTTCTATTATGTATACTATGGGATTTCTAAGAATGTGAAGGGTTAAATGACCTGGCGCAGGTGTTTTTCATCTCCCGTGAAATCATTTCCCCTATTTAACTGGAGAAATTCAGTGTAAACGTTGTATGACTAAGGGCGGCGATGCCTGAAACGCGTCATGGTGTTCACCTTCTTGTGACTTTTCTCCAATAAACAGGACTCTGGTCCACGCTGTTTATTTTTCCTTCTCATATGGACTTTGGTGCCGCCATACACCTGCCGTGCTGTAGAGGGGACTTACCTGCGGGGAGCTGCCTATACACTTTACCTGTTTATAAATATACTATTCATTTTTGTATATACTTTTATAATATTTTTTGTAAATATTTGTAACTGTATAAACAAGGCGCTCAACATCACGCTATATTGTGAAAGCATTAATGCCTTCAATGGTATTGATCGTCCACCATGCGAGGCCATAAAACTTACCTTCTCCATTTGGATGTAAGACCGGCGTGTTCCTCCATTAGGTGTCCCACCGTGACATTTTATACACATTTATGGCTCATAATGGGCCGTATAATATATGGATTTTATATTCTGTCACCATATTGTAAAACCCCTTATGTCCAGCTTATAGTTTTAAGTCCACATTACCCTTTGTATATGAACGTGGGGTGCCTCCAGCTGTTTCCAGAGGCATCCGTCTCCATTTTTTGGCTATTTCTCATATCTTGTAAATCCTTCTGACATAATGTAAAGGTTTTTGATATATATTGCTTATATTTGCATTTTTAGGAGGATATCAATTCTATAGATTTTTATATACATTTCACCTCCGGTCAGGTGACTCTAGTGACCCAGTAGGGATTTGTTCACCGCTTATAATAAGGATGTAACTGTGAGTACTCCTATATCTATTTACCTGATGAAGAACCCGATTCAGGTTAGAAACTTAAAGGGGTACTCCGCCCCTAGACATCTTATCCTTTATCGAAAGAGTAGGGGGATAAGATGTCTGATAAGCTGCGACCCCCGTGATCTCTGTGCAGCTCCTGTCATTCGTTTAGAATGCTGAGTGCGGGCTGCAGCGGTTGTGACGTTATGGCCACGCCCCTCATGATGTCATACGACGCCCCCTCATTTTTTGCACTGTGGTCTGTAGTTTTTAGCGGTACCAATAAATTTTTTTTATGGGACTTTTTGATCGCTTTTTATAAAATTTTTTAGGGTATACAAAATGACAAAAAATACACAATTTTGGACATTGATATTTTTTTACGTATACACCATTGACCGTGCAGTTTAATTAATGTTATATTTTTCTAGTTTGACATTTATGCACATGGCGATATCACATGTTTGTTTACATCTTTTTTTTTGCCCCTTAAGGATGCAGGGTTTTTCCGTTTTGCACTTTAGTTTTTTCCTCATCAGCTTCTAAAAACCATAACGCTTTCAATTATGCACCTACAGACCCAGATGAGGGCTTATTTTTTGCACCAATTGTACTTTGTAATGACATCAATCATTTCACAAAATTCACGGCGAAACCAGAAAAAAAATTTGTGGGGCAAAATTTGAAAAAAAAAAATGCCATTTTGTAACTTTCGGGGCTTCCGATTCTACCCAGAGCACTTTTCGGCATAAATGACACCATAACTTTATTCTGTAGGTCCATACAGTTACAAGGATGCCCAATTTATATAGGTTTTATTTTATTTTACTACTTTAAAAAAATTATTTTAACTACATGCACCAAAATTTGTATGTGTAAAATTTCATTTTCTGACCCCTGGTAACTTTTTTTTATTTTTCCATATACAGGGATGTATGAGGGATCATTTATTGTGCCATAATCTGAAGTTTTTATCGGTACCATTTTTGTTTTGATGGGACTTTTTGATTGCTTTTTATACATTTTTTAGGGTATTCAAAGTGACCAAAAATATGCAATTTTGGACTTTGGATTTTTTTTTTACGTGCACGCCATTGACCGTGCGGTTTAATTTATTATATATTTTTATAGTTTGGACATTTACGCATGCGGCAATACCACATATGTTTATATTTAGTTTTCTTTACATATTTGTTTTTTTTAAATGGGATGGGGGGGGGAGTATTCAAACTTATCACTGAAGGGGTTAAATCACATTTATTAACTTTTTATTTTTTTTTAGACCCCATAGGGGACTATTACATGCAATCCTTGGATTGCATAAGCTGTCCTGGCTGACTGGAGCATCGAGGAAGAGATTGGACGGCAAGGAGGCAGGTAAGGGCCCTCCCGCCGTCTTCTTAACTAATCGGGACACCGCAGTGGTCCGGATCAGCTCTGCTGAGCTGCCAAAAAAGTTTATTTCATTTTAGATGCCACAATCAACTTTGATTGTGGCATCGATGATGTCCGGCACTAGATACGGGTCCCAGCCGTTGATAATCTGTCTACCAAAGGTTCTGTGCCCAATGATGGCCCCGGAGACTCATGGAGTCACCCACAACTGGAAAATGACTATAATATCACTGGTGAATGATCACTGGATAGCCCCAGGATTTACCACAGTGGTCACCAGGTAAACACCGGCCAGCATGACCTGTGCAAGACCTAATGTAGGGAGAGCGGTGCAGGTGCCTCCTAAACGTGGTGGATTTACCCATTTTAGCGGCTGCAGATAGACTCAGAGTGATCCCTCAACTTACAGTGGCCTTAACATACAATAGTTTCATCATACAATGGTCTTTTCTGGTCCATTGTAACTTGAAACCAGACACAACATACAATGTACAGACAGTCCAGATCTGTGAAATGTGTCAATGGCTGGAAGAACCGACCAATCAGAATGGGCATTCACTGGTAAAACCCCTGTATTACTGAAGTGTAGGCACTGAATTCCTGTCTGGTAGCGCCCCCTACAGTACAGGGAGGTATTACATGTTCTGAACTATTCTTTACCTGTGCCAGGGTTAGCTGCTCCAGGTGAGGGCAGCTCTATTTTTTACATTTTTTTGGGACACTGTGTGTACTGTACAGGACCCTGAAGAAGCTCCTGTCCTCTACATAGACAGTGATTACAGCTCCCAGCAGGGTGTGTGCGGGTGTGTCTCCTGAGACTTCCAGCAGAGCAGAACCAAGCAGAGATTTCCAACAAGCCTTCCCCAGGTTTGTGGCAGATTCCTGGGGAAGAAGCTCCTGCAATGGAGCCTCGTGGCTCCACTCCCCGTTCCAGGCTGGCGGGAAGTGGAGTGAAAACTTCGACAGCCATTGTTCCGGCCGGGAGAAGATCGGGCAGAGTCTGCAGCAATGCAGGCTCTGCTACCAAGGCTACGGGTGCCAGCCAGAGATCCACTGGTGGAAGAAAGGCACGGAAAGGCAGTGTAGAGATGTGGTCGGAGAGTGGGCCCGGCGAGTCCAGTTCCACGTACTGCTCCCGCATGGCCGCAAGGTTTGCGGAGTACGAGCAGCGCGGCAAGGAGCTGAGGATGGCCAGAGAGGATCTGCGTGCGACCCAGAGTCTGATGAGTACCGGATCCAGAAAGAGCAAGCCAGAACTGAAGAAGAGGATAACATCGCTGAGAGGCGAGATTGTGAAGCTGGAGGCGAGGAGAGCGGAGATACTGGAGGGGAGCGGTCTCTTCAAGGAGAAGCTGATCAACAGTGATCGGTTTGCCGCCACGAAATCCCCAGGTAAGGTGGAGGTGGATGATGGGGAGAGTAGTGGCGGCGAAGATAGTGAGGATGGTGGTGAAGAGGTAAAGGAGGAAGAGGAGAAGATGGAGGAGAGTGTGGGAGTTGTAGCTACTCCAGGTGACACCCAGGACAGCTACATTGAGGCTGGACAGGTGGCACTTCCGCCAAGTGAAAGTGAGGAGGATGACGTGGAGGGTGAGGCTGGGGGTCTGCTGAGGGCAATTGTGATGCAGGAGTCCCCAGCCCACCTCCAGAATTTCACCTTTGGGGACGAGGAGTGTGAAGATGTGGTGGTCCAGCAGAGGTCCAAAAAAAGGAAGACCAAGGAGACAGTACAATATGTATTTGTCCCTTTCCAGCAGTCTGGGCCAGCTGCAAAGCTGGTTCAGGCTGCGGGCTCCCCCAAACTGCCAGACCCCGTTCCTGTGGTGGAGCGGGGCCAGCACGGGGAGTACAGTAAGGCGTCAGGAAAGGCTAAGGGCGCAATAGTTGTGAAGCCCACCCATCCTGTCGGTAGGGAAGGGCAGGATGGGCTCATGCCGGGCAACTCTGGCACTGCAGGACCGCCCCAGGGTGGCAGGGGGCGTGTCCAAGTGCCAGAGACAAGTTACGCTGCCTTGTGCTCGGGGGGCGGTTCCCCGAGTACTGTGGGCACTACTGGCGCCGTGGGGCACTCCCCTGTTAGGGGGGGGGGGGGGTGTCCGGGCGCCAGAGAGCGTTGAGTCCGTGTGCTCGGGGGGCGGTCCCCCGAGTACAGTTTGTTCTGCGGCCACTGCGGGGAACTCCCCTGTGAGGGGGGGGAGTGTCCCGGTGCCGGGATCATTGCCCAGTCAGGAGGAGCCATCGTCAGCAGCAGCAGCAGCCAAGCCGGAAAAAAAGACTGTAATTAAGCCAGAGGTACTACAAATCCCAGCCAGCCCAGAATCAGTTAGGCAGGGTATGAGTGAGAATGCTGAGTGTAGTAGTGTTGTGGATGAGAGGAGTGTCAGTGGAGTGAATGTTGGTGGGAGTAGTGGTATGAATTTAAAAAAGGATGATGTGAGTGGTGGTGTGAGTGAAGGTGTGAATGGTGGTTCTGGGTCTGGGTCTGGGTCTGGCCCGGCTGCCCCCCCGGCAGTGACTGCTCCTAGGAGCTATGCTAATGTCGCTGCCGGGGGTCCAGGGGGGTCCCCGTCTCCGTCCGTCCCCGGGGGTTACTTGCAACAGCGCCTCCTGGAGGCTCTGCGTAGGGGAGACAGGTCGATCCAGGTAGAGGGAAGGGGTGAGGTCGACCTGTCTTTTTGGATAGAGAGGCACGGTTTGGGGGCTTTCCGAGAGCAGAATGGGGAGGTGGTCTGGTCCCTCCCGACAACCGGGCAGGACAATAACCGCAGGAATGTGGTCCGTCTGATTTGGAGGGGTGAGGATGCGTGCCCACCTCGCGCTAAAGTGGTTGAGCTCCTCCTCCAGATGGAATTCAGGGCGAGTGACATCTTTGCCCTGATCCACCCCTACGGTACGTCCGAGTTTGACGTCAGTTTCGTTCGGCCAGAGGGTCTCGAACTCTTCTGGTCAAACTACGAGGTGGCGAAGATCGAGCCCGGCTGGCGGGATTTTGCCGTAAAGGCAATTTCCCGTCAGAACTCGGTCAAGAAGGTGACCGTTTTGACCCATAACGAGTCACTTTCTTGTTACGACATCATGACCTGGCTCGGTCGGTATGGGGATGTGACGGACATGCCCAAGGAAAACATTGATGAGCACGGGATCTGGTCCGTGGCCTGGACGTTTTCCGTCAAACTCAGGCGTTCAGGGAGTACGGTTGCCCACATTCCGTCAGCCGCCTTCCTTGGACGTGACAGGATCCAGGTCTTCTACCAGGGGCAGCCTAAGGTCTGTCACAGGTGCGGTAGCCCCACCCATTTTAGCGCAGCCTGTACTGTACAGGTCTGTGCTTTGTGTGGTGGGGTGGGTCATCTGGCCGCATCCTGTAGGCAGATCCGCTGCCATCTGTGTGGTGTCCTCGGGCACCCTTTCAGCCGTTGTCCTAGCGCCTTCGCCCATGCGGCGGCCGCTCTGGCTGGGGAGAGCTGTGAAGTTGCCTCGGCTGGAGAGGGTACGAGCAGGGATGGGGGCGCACCAGGGCTAGTGAGGAAGAAGGGCCCCGCCAAACTAAGGCGGGAGGAAAATCGGAGGAGGAGTAGGGAGCAGGAGAGTGCCCAAGTGACGGGAGTAGCTCCGGCCCCTGCTCCTGAAGCTGGCCCTGAAATGACTGAAGCCCTGGAGGAGGACGTGCTGGATGAGGAGGTCAGGAGACTGGGCGAAGAGGAAGGCAATATGGCCGACTCTTCCGATTCCTCCCACTATGAAAGTGTGGATGAGGAGAGTGTAGAGAAGGCCAAAAAGAAAGACAAGGGCAAAAGGAAAGGGAGAAAGAAGAGGTCCAAGCCCTCTCTCCCTCGTACTGCGGGCCGGGTCCAAAGCGGAAGCCTGACTGCCCCCCCTCTGGTTGACCTGTCAAACCGGTACCTCGTCCTTGATAACATCTCCTCCCCCTCCTTGGAGGGGGAAGGTGAGGGCGAGGTGCCTAGGGAGAGAGAGCCTCTGGGGGGAACTGGGCCCTGTCCTGTTGAGGCACCTTCCTCGGAGGGCAGGGCTAGACCGGGGTCGGACGGAGACGGGGACCATATGGACCAGAGTGAGTCCAAAAAAAGGGGTAAAAGCGGTCCTGCCCTTTCTTCTTCTGGGGATGAGGGGACGAAGAAGAAGGGGAAGAAAAAATAAAGGTGAGGCCGTCTAACTCAATCACTCATGATGGCGTCACTCACCCCATTGACGCTGGCATCCATTAACTGTGCCAGCATAAAGTCGGATACGGCTAGATTCGCAGCCTTTGATTTTCTCGGCCGTGTTGAAGCCGACATTTTGTATCTGCAAGAGACCAGGTTGTCAGATCTAGCCTCCCTGGTAAAAGCCAGAAGAGAGTGGAGGCGCGGGCCCTCCCACTGGTCTCTTGCGGCTGAGCCGTATAGTGGGGTGGCGGTCCTTTTTACCACTCCGGTTGAATGCCGACGGGTTATTGAGTTAGAAATGGGGAGGTGCCTGATCTTAGATGTCCTCATGAAGGGGCAAGAGCTCCGGCTCATTAACATCTACGCCCCACAAACCAAGTGGGGCCGCAAAGATCTCTTTATGAGGATTAAGCCCTTCCTTTTTACTAGCCGGCAAGTGATTTTTGGAGGGGACTTCAATAATGTCACGAGGTCCCAAGATAGGAGAGGTTCCAATGGTCCGCTGGCTTACGATAGCGTGGCCCTCAATAATATAGTTAGGGAAGCTCGCCTAGAGGACGCCCACATCCGGAGCCCCTCAGGCCACGTGGGTTTCACCTATCATCGAGGTAGCTGCAGGTCTAGGATAGACAGGTTTTATTTAAAGGAGGAAGCCGTCTCTTCCGCAGTGTCCGTGGTTGAGGTGGAATTCTCCGATCACTGTATGATTTTGTTTTCCTTGAATGTTTCAGAGACCCCCCGGATGGGTAAAGGTTATTGGAAGCTGAATTCGTCCCTCCTGGAGGAAGCGGAGATAAGACAGTCCTTTGAGGATTTTCTTTAGAGTCAGGTACCTTTACTGGACTTTTGTAGTATTAAGTCAGAGTGGTGGGAGATATTCAAGAAGCGGGTTGCGGGGTTCTTCCGCCAGCTCTCGAGCCTCAGGTCCCTGAATAGGTACCGCCTGTATCAGGGTCTGAGGAGGAAACTCGAGCTCCTTGTCTCGACTGGAGGTAGCCGGGAGGATATCTCCAGAGTGAAATCCTTGCTGATGGGGTGTCAGTACGATAGGCACGCATCTTTGGTTTTTGAGAGGGATTACGGGAGGTACCGCTCGCCCGACCCTTACAAGAACTGTAAGATGTCAGTGAGTAGTAAAGTGGTCTCAGGACTGATTGATAGTACGGGATCTCTGAATCGGTCCAGATCAGGGATCCTGGAGGTCGTCAGATCCTTCTACTCGCACCTCTTGGGAAGGAAGGATCTAGATCGAGACGGGATGTCGGCTTTCCTGGCTGAAACTATTCCTGAGCCAGGGGTAGACCCCTCTCTTGATGTTTTGGCAGAAGAAATCAGGGAAGAGGAAGTGAGACTGGCGATCGAGGGGCTCGCCCCCAAGAAGTCGCCAGGTCCGGATGGCTTAACATCCGAGTGGTACAGGATGTCACGATGCCGGCTGGCAGGAGGTGGATCCTCTGTGCCAGAGAGGGATTGGCGTGGACCGTGCTAATGGACCAGTTCTAAGTCACTACTGGTTTTCACCAGAGCCCGCCGCAAAGCGGGATGGTCTTGCTGCGGCGGTAGTGACCAGGTCGTATCCACTAGCAACGGCTCAACCTCTCTGACTGCTGAAGATAGGCGCGGTACAAGGGAGTAGACAGAAGCAAGGTCGGACGTAGCAGAAGGTCGGGGCAGGCAGCAAGGATCGTAGTCAGGGGCAACGGCAGGAGGTCTGGAACACAGGCTAGGAACACACAAGGAAACGCTTTCACTGGCACAATGGCAACAAGATCCGGCGAGGGAGTGCAGGGGAAGTGAGGTATAAATAGGGAGTGCACAGGTGAACACACTAATTAGAACCACTGCGCCAATCAGCGGCGCAGTGGCCCTTTAAATCGCAGAGACCCGGCGCGCGCGCCCTAGGGAGCGGGGCCGCGCGCGCCGAGACAGGACCGACGGAGAGCGAGTCAGGTACGGGAGCCGGGGTGCGCATCGCGAGCGGGCGCCACCCGCATCGCGAATCGCATCCCGGCTGGAGGCGGTATCGCAGCGCACCGGGTCAGAGGATCTGAACGGAGCGCTGCAGTAGCGAGAGTGTAGCGAGCGCTCCGGGGAGGAGCGGGGACCCGGAGCGCTCGGCGTAACAGTACCCCCCCCCTTGGGTCTCCCCCTCTTCTTAGAGCCTGAGAACCTGAGGAGCAGACTTTTGTCTAGGATATTGTCCTCAGGTTCCCAGGATCTCTCTTCAGGACCACAACCCTCCCAATCGACTAGAAAAAAAGTTTTCCCTCTGACCTTCTTGGAGGCCAGTATCTCCTTTACGGAGAAGATGTCCGAGGAGCCGGAAACAGGAGTGGGAGAAACAAGTTTGGGAGAGAAACGGTTGATGATGAGTGGTTTAAGAAGAGAAACGTGAAAGGCATTAGGAATACGAAGAGAAGGAGGAAGAAGAAGTTTGTAAGAGACAGGATTAATCTGGCACAAAATTTTGAAAGGACCAAGATAGCGTGGTCCCAATTTGTAGCTAGGGACACGGAAGCGGACATATTTGGCGGAGAGCCATACCTTGTCTCCAGGAGAAAAAATGGGGGGAGCTCTTCTTTTTTTATCAGCAAACTTCTTCATGCGTGATGAAGCCTGCAAGAGAGAATTTTGGGTCTCTTTCCATATGGTGGAAAGATCACGAGATATTTCATCCACAGCGGGCAAACCAGAGGGCAAGGGAGTAGGGAGGGGGGGAAGAGGGTGACGGCCGTACACCACGAAAAATGGGGATTTGGAGGAAGATTCAGAGATTCTGAAGTTATACGAGAATTCGGCCCATGGTAGAAGATCTGCCCAGTCATCCTGGCGGGAGGAAACAAAATGCCGTAAATAATCACCAAAGACCTGGTTAATTCTTTCTACTTGCCCATTGGATTGAGGATGATATGCAGAAGAAAAGTTTAATTTAATCTTGAGTTGTTTACAGAGAGCCCTCCAGAATTTAGACACGAATTGGACGCCTCTTTCCGAGACGATCTGCGTGGGCAACCCGTGAAGACGAAAAATGTGTACAAAAAATTGTTTTGCCAACTGAGGCGCTGAAGGAAGACCAGGAAGAGGGATGAAATGTGCCATTTTGGAGAATCGATCAACGACCACCCAAACAACAGTGTTGCCACGGGATGGGGGTAAGTCTGTAATAAAGTACATACCAATCAGAGACCAAGGCTGTTCGGGGACAGGCAGAGGATGAAGAAGACCAGCGGGCTTCTGGCGAGGAGTCTTATCCCGGGCACAGACAGTGCAGGCTCGCACAAAATCCACGACATCCGTCTCCAGAGTCGGCCACCAATAGAAACGAGAGATGAGTTGCACGGATTTCTTGATGCCCGCATGACCTGCGAGATGGGAGGAGTGACCCCATTTGAGGATTCCGAGGCGTTGGCGTGGAGAGACGAAGGTCTTCCCTGGAGGAGTTTGCCTGATGGAGGCTGGAGAAGTGGAGATCAGGCAGTCAGGAGGAATGATGTGTTGCGGAGAGAGCTCTACTTCCGAGGCATCCGAGGAACGAGAGAGAGCATCGGCCCTAATGTTCTTATCGGCAGGCCGAAAGTGAATTTCAAAATTAAATCGGGCAAAGAACAGAGACCACCTGGCCTGGCGAGGATTCAGCCGTTGGGCAGACTGGAGATAGGAGAGGTTCTTGTGATCGGTGTAAATAATAACTGGAAATCTTGATCCCTCCAGCAGATGCCTCCATTCCTCAAGTGCTAATTTAATGGCTAGAAGCTCTCGATCCCCGATGGAGTAGTTCCTCTCCGCCGGAGAGAAGGTCCTAGAAAAAAAACCACAAGTAACAGCATGCCCGGAAGAATTTTTTTGTAGAAGGACCGCTCCAGCTCCTACTGAGGAGGCATCAACCTCCAATAGGAAGGGTTTAGATGGGTCAGGTCTGGAGAGCACGGGAGCCGAAGAAAAGGCAGACTTGAGCTGTTTAAAGGCGTCTTCCGCTTGAGGAGGCCATGACTTAGGATTGGCATTCTTTTTGGTTAAAGCCACGATAGGAGCCACAATGGTAGAAAAATGTGGAATAAATTGTCTGTAATAATTGGCGAACCCCAAAAAACGTTGGATAGCACGGAGTCCGGAGGGGCGTGGCCAATCTAAGACGGCAGAGAGTTTGTCTGGATCCATTTGTAGTCCCTGGCCAGAGACCAAGTATCCTAGGAAAGGAAGAGATTGGCATTCAAACAGACATTTCTCCATCTTGGCATAAAGTTGATTGTCACGAAGTCTCTGAAGAACCATACGGACATGCTGGCGGTGTTCTTCTAGATTGGCAGAAAAAATCAGGATATCGTCCAGATATACAACAACACAGGAGTATAAGAGGTCACGAAAAATTTCATTAACAAAGTCTTGGAAGACGGCAGGGGCGTTGCACAGGCCAAAGGGCATGACCAGATACTCAAAGTGTCCATCTCTAGTGTTAAATGCCGTTTTCCATTCATCCCCCTCTCTGATGCGGATGAGATTATAAGCACCTCTTAAGTCCAGTTTGGTAAAGATGTGGGCACCTTGGAGGCGATCAAAGAGTTCAGAGATGAGAGGTAGGGGGTAGCGGTTCTTTACCGTGATTTTATTAAGACCGCGGTAGTCAATGCAAGGACGTAGGGAGCCATCTTTTTTGGACACAAAGAAAAATCCGGCTCCGGCAGGAGAGGAGGATTTGCGGATAAAGCCCTTTTTTAAATTTTCCTGGATGTACTCAGACATAGCAAGAGTCTCTGGGGCAGAGAGAGGATAAATTCTGCCCCGGGGTGGAGTAGTGCCCGGGAGGAGGTCAATAGGACAGTCATAAGGCCTGTGAGGAGGTAGAGTCTCAGCTTGTTTTTTGCAAAAAACATCCGCAAAGTCCATATAGGCCTTAGGGAGACCGGTTACAGGGGGAACCACAGAGTCACGGCAAGGAGTACTGGGAACCGGTTTAAGGCAGTCCTTGAAACAAGAGGGACCCCAACTGTTGATCTCTCCAGTGGACCAATCCAGGGTTGGGGAATGGTGTTGAAGCCAGTAGTCCAAGGAGAATTTCGGAAGTGCAATTGGGGAGGACCAAAAACTCAATTTTCTCGTGATGAGGTCCGATGCACATTAGGAGGGGCTCCGTGCGGAGACGTATGGTACAGTCCAATCTTTCATTGTTAACACAATTGATGTAGAGGGGTCTGGCGAGACTGGTCACCGGGATGTTGAACCTGTTGATGAGAGAGGCCAGAATAAAATTTCCTGCAGATCCGGAATCCAAGAAGGCCATAGTAGAGAAGGAGAAGGTAGAGGCAGATATCCGCACAGGCACAGTAAGACGTGGAGAAGCAGAGTTGACATCAAGGACTGTCTCACCTTTGTGCGGAGTCAGCGTACGTCTTTCCAGGCGGGGAGGACGGATAGGACAATCCTTCAGGAAGTGTTCGGTACCGGCACAGTACAGGCAGAGATTCTCCATGCCGCGTCGTGTCCTCTCTTGAGGTGTCAGGCGAGACCGGTCGACCTGCATAGCCTCCACGGCGGGAGGCACAGGAACGGATTGCAGGGGACCAGAGGAGAGAGGAGCCGGGGAGAGAAAACGCCTCGTGCGAACAAAGTCCATATCCTGGCGGAGCTCCTGACGCCTTTCGGAAAAACGCATGTCAATGCGAGTGGCTAGATGAATGAGTTCATGTAGGTTAGCAGGGATTTCTCGTGTGGCCAGAACATCTTTAATGTTGCTGGATAGGCCTTTTTTAAAGGTCGCGCAGAGGGCCTCATTATTCCAGGATAGTTCTGAAGCAAGAGTACGGAATTGTACGGCGTACTCGCCAACGGAAGAATTACCCTGGACCAGGTTCAACAGGGCAGTCTCAGCAGAAGAGGCTCGGGCAGGTTCCTCAAAGACACTTCGAATTTCTGAGAAGAAGGAGTGTACAGAGGCAGTGACGGGGTCATTGCGGTCCCAGAGCGGTGTGGCCCATGACAGAGCTTTTCCAGACAGAAGGCTGACTACGAAAGCCACCTTAGACCTTTCAGTAGGAAACTGGTCCGACATCATCTCCAAGTGCAGGGAACATTGGGAAAGAAAGCCACGGCAAAATTTAGAGTCCCCATCAAATTTATCCGGCAAGGATAGTCGTAGGCCTGGAACGGCCACTCGCTGCGGAGGAGGTGCAGGAGCTGGCGGAGGAGATGATTGCTGAAGCTGTGGTAGTAGCTGCTGTAGCATCACGGTCAGTTGAGACAGCTGGTGGCCTTGTTGCGCTATCTGTTGTGACTGCTGGGCGACCACCGTGGTGAGGTCGGCGACAACTGGCAGAGGAACTTCAGCGGGATCCATGGCCGGATCTACTGTCACGATGCCGGCTGGCAGGAGGTGGATCCTCTGTGCCAGAGAGGGATTGGCGTGGACCGTGCTAGTGGACCGGTTCTAAGTCACTACTGGTTTTCACCAGAGCCCGCCGCAAAGCGGGATGGTCTTGCTGCGGCGGTAGTGACCAGGTCGTATCCACTAGCAACGGCTCAACCTCTCTGACTGCTGAAGATAGGCGCGGTACAAGGGAGTAGACAGAAGCAAGGTCGGACGTAGCAGAAGGTCGGGGCAGGCAGCAAGGATCGTAGTCAGGGGCAACGGCAGGAGGTCTGGAACACAGGCTAGGAACACACAAGGAAACGCTTTCACTGGCACAATGGCAACAAGATCCGGCGAGGGAGTGCAGGGGAAGTGAGGTATAAATAGGGAGTGCACAGGTGAACACACTAATTAGAACCACTGCGCCAATCAGCGGCGCAGTGGCCCTTTAAATCGCAGAGACCCTAGGGCGCGCGCGCGCCGAGACAGGACCGACGGAGAGCGAGTCAGGTACGGGAGCCGGGGTGCGCATCGCGAGCGGGCGCCACCCGCATCGCGAATCGCATCCCGGCTGGAGGCGGTATCGCAGCGCACCGGGTCAGAGGATCTGACCGGAGCGCTGCAGTAGCGAGAGTGTAGCGAGCGCTCCGGGGAGGAGCGGGGACCCGGAGCGCTCGGCGTAACACAGGACCTTTAAGGAGTCTTTAGCTCCCCTCTTGACTGAGGTATTCAATGAGTGTCTCTCCTCGGGCACTCTACCAAAGTCAATGAGGAGGTCAGCCCTGATTCTTCTGTCAAAGGGTAAAGATCCTAGCCGGATTGAGAATTGTAGGCCCATAGCTCTTCTCAATACGGACAGGAAGCTTCTGGCCAAGATACTGTTTAATCGGTTGGTGAAGTTTGCACCCCGGCTCCTTTCGGGGGCCCAGCACTGCTCTGTTCCAGGCCGAAGCACCTTAAGTGCTGTCCTCAGTGTCAGGGAGGCAGTGGAGCGGAGTAGTGCAGGTCTCTGGAAGGGGTACATGCTGTCCTTGGATCAGGCCAAAGCATTTGATCGGGTGAACCACGAGTACCTCTGGTCCGTCCTCCTGAGATATGGCTTACCGAGTACTTTTGTGAATTGGCTTGTCACCTTATATGCAGGGGCAGAGAGTTTCCCGCTGGTGAACGGTTGGTCTGGCCGCTCTTTTGAGGTGGGGTCCGGAGTCCGTCAGGGTTGTCCTTTGAGCCCGCTGTTATACGTGTTCGCAATCGATCCCTTCGTCCGGAGGGTAGATTGTGGGCCGTTGGCGGGAGTCGGGATGACTCTGGCGGAGCCGGATGTCGTCCAGAGAGTGGTGGCATATGCTGATGATGTCACTATTTTCGTCTCCTCACGGGAGGAGGTCGATGTGGTGATGTCAGAGGTGGACCGCTACTCGGAGGCATCCGGGTCCAAGATCAACCGGGATAAGTGTGAAAGTCTCTGGCTGGGAGGGGGAGATCCCACGTTTGATCTCCCGGACACCCTTCCAGGGCTCCAAGATTCAGCAAAAATTCTGGGCATCACATTCGGCCAGGATGATTATCCCACCAAAAACTGGGACGTAAGCTCCAGGATGCCACTCAGAGGGTGAACCAGTGGAAGGGTTGGTCTATGACCCTCAGGGAAAGGGTACACCTGATAAAATCGTACCTGCTCCCTTTGTTTATCTATCTGGGCAGCGTATGTATCTTGCCAGAGGCTTACTACACTAGGGTCTACAGCCTGTTTTTCCAATTGTTATGGGGGAACAGGTTGAACCTAGTCAAGAGGGAGGTTACATACCGCACGAGGAGACTAGGGGGTTTATCTATGGTAAACCCCGTGGTGTTCTTAACGAACACCTTCTTGAAAGCCAACATTGCAAACCTCTGGAAAGAGAGGGCTCCTCCGTGGGTACTCTCCTGCAAGGAGTGGTTTCGGCCTTTCTTCCAGGAATGGGAGACAGGAGGGCAAGTGAAGGACCTCCGTACGCCCCATGGATATCTTCCGGCTTATGCTACCCCGACTCTGAAGGCGATACGTCGGTGGGGTCTGGGAGTGTGGGAGATCAGGACCCAGTCAAGGCAGTTCCTTGACAAACGGGTTCTGTTGACCCACTTCCAGAAGCCTCTGGCGCTCAGGGACTGCCCAGGTCGGGATCTGAGGGAGGGGTTGTATCTTTTAAACATGAAAAGGATCCCCCAGAAGTTTTGGGACTTGGCCTGGCGCTGCTTTCAGGGGAAGCTATGTGTAAAGGACAACCTGAAGTACAGGAACTCTGATGACCGGGGATGTCCCCGAGAAGAGTGCGGGGACACGCTGGAAAGCATGGACCACTTCCTGCTTCATTGTCCCTTTAACATAGGGGTCTACAACAGGGTGGGCGCTTCCATCGGCTGGAGTCAACTTGCCGGCCTTGCCTATCCGGAGTGGGCTTATGGGGCATTCAGGAACCTGGGTGGCCGAGATCGGGGCACTTTATTCTTAGTCAGTTTAGTGGTTAGGTACTACACGTGGAACGCACGGTGCTTAGTGTTGACCCAACAGAAAATCCACTCCGAGGTGGAGGTCTGTAGGAACATCACCGGTGACCTCGGGAAGATCAGGTCTTTGGAGTATGGCAGTCTTGGCACCAGTAGGGCTTCTCTCCTGTGGAGAGGTTTCTCATTTCATGTGCCCTAGGTACTAAACCTTTTGGGTAGAGTACCTTTTATTTTTGGTTAGGGGCAGTGTTATAGGGGTAGAGATAGGGTGAGGGTAGGGTCAGATTTATTGTAGGGATAGAATTAGGGAGAATTGTAGGGGGAGTTAGGGAAAGAGTATAAAATGATTTATGTATCAGGTCTGCCATCCTTCTCCCTGGTGGTGGGCTGATGCATGTGCACATTAGCTTTTTGTTTTGTTTTCAATTTACATGGTATGAAGGGCTTACAGGCAACCAAACTTGGGCCTAAAAGGGGTTGTGGTTAAGAGTGTATAAGTTTGTATATAAGTTGGTTGGGAGGAGTGTTAGGTGGGGAGGGTGTATTTGTGGGTGGTGGTTTTGTGGTGTTTTGGGGACCTGACATGGGTCAGTTAAGGACTGGACTTTGAGAACTGTATGGACGGTATGGACTCTGACCCATGTACAGGAGGGGTGGTGTGGGTGAGGGGACAGTTTTAGTGTAGGTGTTTTTCTGTTGTTTTTTGTAGTGTATTTACTATATTTTTGTACATTTTCTGTGATTTTGTATATATTGTGTTTTGTATATATTGTGTTTTGTATTTATATTGTTTTATATTATATAGTGTATAGTGGCAGTCGGGCCAGTAAAAAGGAAAAAAAAAAGCGGTGTCATATGTGTATGTATATATATATATATATATATATATATATATGTATATATATGTGTGTGTGTTTGATTGTGTATATGCATGTACACATGTTTGTGTATTTTTATTTATTTATTTCCCTCCTTCGGGGAGCTGCTCCCCTCCGGTGTCTCTGCTCTCCTCGCCTACGGCATCGCGGTTTCGCTTTTCGGCGGTGTTGTCCTTTTCTTCAGTTCTGGCTTGCTCTTTTTGGGTCCGGCGCTCGCCGGTTTCTGGGTTGCGCGCGGATCCTCTCTGGCCTTCCTCGGCTCCTTGCCGTGCTGGGCATGCTTTGCGGGCCTTGCAGCTGTGCGGGGGCAGTGCGTGGGACTGGGCTCTTTGGGCCCTCTCTCCGGCCGCGTCTCCGTGCTGCTTTTCCTTGCCCTTCTTTCACCGGTGGATCTCTGGCTGGGAGGCAGAGCGTAGTTTTTTCGCAAGTTGTGCTGAGAAATTTATTTATATATTAAATTTTTTTTCTTTTTTTTTTTTTTTCTTCGCCCCCGTGGTAAGGGTAATTTTTATGTTATAGCCAAGTTGTGCTACTTTTATGTTCCTTTTCATTTGGTTTGTTTTTATAGCCAAGTTGTGCTGAATTTTATGTATATATATATATATATATATATATATATATAATTTTTTTTTTTTTTTTTTTTTATTAGCCAAGTTGGGCTCTTTTTTTTTTTTATGTTTTTTTTTTTTGAATGCGTGTTTGTGTGTGTTATTTTGGTATGGGGGAAAAGTAAAAGTGTATTTTAGTAAATTTGGGCTCGCCGGTTAGGCAGAATTTGTTTTTGCAATTTTATTTATGTTATGTTTGTTATAGCTGGTTAAGCTTGTTTTTGTTTAACGTTTTGTATCAGATTTGTTTTGCATTTTTATAATAAAAAGAGTTACAGCTCCCAGCAGATCTCTATTACTTTTATATGGAAAGATTGGCTTTATCTATATTAATTATCTACTTATCTGTCTTTAATCCTCACTTTTTCCTATTTTTGGATGACATTTTGGTGGCTTCAAAACCAATTATTAGGTTTCCATAGAGTTATGGTCCCAACATACAATGGTCGTCCTGGAACCAATTAATATTGTAACTTGAGGGACCACTGTATTCAGTTCCCCTTGTGAGGAGGGTATGAATACATTTTGGTGTGTGTGGATCTCTTTTCAGTTTGGCTTAAGGCCCATCCTGGTTGAAATGCTAATGTAAAGATGACAGCAGGGAAAAAATTGGTAATTAGGGTAAATTGGGTTTATTGAAAGATAAAAGACCATCGGCATTACAAGCTAGTAAGACCGGCAAAAATACAGGTACATACAAGGGCAGCAGTCAGGGTGAGGGAGACATTGTTACGCCGAGCGCTCCGGGTCCCTGCTCCTCCCCGGAGCGCTCGCGGCGTTCCTCTCTCTGCAGCGCCCCGGTCACACCCGCTGACCGGGAGCGCTGCACTGACACTGCCGGTGGGGAAGCGATTCGCATAGCGGGACGCGCCCGCTCGCGAATCGCATCCCAAGTCACTCACCTGTCCCAGCCCCCGGCTGTCATGTCCTGGCGCGCGCGGCTCCGCTCCTTAGGGCGCGCGCGCGCCAGCTCTCTAAGATTTAAAGGGGCATGTGCACCAATGATTGGTGCCTGGCCCAATCAGCCTAATTAGCTTCCACCTGCTCCGTGGCTATATTACCTCACTTCCCCTGCACTTCCTGGCCGGATCTTGTTGCCTTGTGCCAGTGAAAGCGTTTAGTGTTGTCCAAAGCCTGTGTTCCAGACCTTCTGCTATTCCATTTGACTACGAACCTTGCCGCCTGCCCCGACCTTCTGCTACGTCTGACCTTGCCTCTGCCTAGTCCTTCTGTCCTACGCCTTCTCAGCAGTCAGCCAGGTTGAGCCGTTGCCGGTGGATACGACCTGGTTGCTACCGCCGCAGCAAGACCATTCCGCTTTGCGGCGGGCTCTGGTGAATACCAGTAGCATCTTAGAACCGGTCCACCGACACGGTCCACGCCAATCCCTCGCTGACACAGAGGATCCACATCCAGCTAGCCGAATCGTGACAGTAGATCCGGCCATGGATCCCGCTGAGGTGCCGCTGCCGAGTCTCGCTGACCTATCCACGGTGGTCGCTCAGCAATCGCAGCAAATTGCCCAACAAGGACAGCAGCTGTCGTAGTTTTACCGCCACGTTACAGCAACTTCTGCCACTGCTACAGCAGCAACCATCTCCTCCGCCAGCTCCTGCACCTCCTCCGCAGCGACTGGCCGCTCCTAGCCTCCGCTTGTCCCTGCCGGACAAATTCGATGGGGACTCTAGACTGCCGTGGCTTTCTGTCTCAATGTTCCCTACATATGGAGATGTTGTCGGACCAATTTCCCACAGAACGGTCTAAGGTGGCGTTCGTAGTGAGTCTTCTTTCTGGAAAGGCCTTGTCTTGGGCCACACCGCTCTGGGACCGCAATGATCCTGCCACAGCCACAGTCCAGTCCTTCTTCGCTGAAGTCCGTAGTGTCTTCGAGGAACCAGCCCGAGCTTCTTCTGCCAAGACTGCCCTGCTGAACTTGGTCCAGGGTAATTCTTCAGTAGGCGAGTACGCCATCCAATTTCGTACTCTCGCTTCTGAATTATCTTGGAATAACGAGGCTCTCTGCGCGACCTTTAAAAAAGGCCTATCCAGTAACATCAAGGATGTGCTGGCCGCACGAGAGATTCCTGCCAACCTGCAAGAACTTATCCATTTGGCCACCCGCATTGACATGCGTTTTTCTGAGAGACACCAGGAGCTCCGCCAGGAAAAAGACCTTGATCTCTGGGCACCTCTCCCACAGTATCCTTTGCAATCTACGCCTGTGCCTCCCGCCGAGGAGGCTATGCAAGTGGATCGGTCTCGCCTGACCCAGGAAGAGAGGACTCGCCGTAGGGAAAAAAAATCTTTGTCTGTACTGCGCCAGTACCGAACATTTCTTGGTGGATTGCCCTATTCGCCCTCCACGTCTGGGAAACGCACGCACCCAGCTCACGTGGGTGTGGCGTCTCTTGGTACAAAGTCTGCTTCTCCACGTCTCACGGTGCCCGTGCGGATTTCTCCTTCTGCCAACTCCTCCCTCTCAGCCATGGCCTGCTTGGACTCTGGTGCCTCTGGAAATTTAATTCTGGACTCTTTGGTGAATAAGTTCTGCATCCCGGTGACCCGTCTCGTCAAGCTATTCTACATTTCCTCGGTCAACAGAGTTAAATTGGACTGCACCGAGGGTTACCGCTCAGAACCCCTCTTAATGTGCATTGGACCCCATCACGAAAAGATTGAATTGTTCGTCCTTCCCAACTGTACCTCTGAAGTCCTCCTCGGTCTGCCATGGCTCCAGCATCATTCTCCCACCCTTGACTGGACCACCGGGGAGATCAAGAATTGGGGCCCTGCTTGCCGCAAGAAATGCCTCACGTCTCCTCCCAGTCCCGTCAGGCAAGCCTCGGTGCCTCCTCCTACACCTGGTCTCCCCAAAGCCTATCAGGACTATGCTTTGCCTCCTCATAGCCCCTGTCCTGGTAACACTCTGCCCCGTGCCAAGCTTCATCCTCTGCCCTCCCTCCCCATTCCCTTTCCTGCTGAACTGCCTGCATTTGATGAGGAAACCCTACAATCGCTCCCAGTGTCCTCGTCCCACGTGAAGCAATTGCCGGACAAAAAAAGGGGGAGACCTAAGGGGGGGGTACTGTTACGCCAAGCGCTCCGGGTCCCTGCTCCTCCCCGGAGTGCTCGCGGCGTTTCTCTCTCTGCAGTGCCCCGGTCAGACCCGCTGACCAGGAGCACTGCACTGACACTGCCGGCGGGGATGCGATTCGCATAGCGGGACGCGCCCGCTCGCGAATCGCATCCCAAGTCACTCACCTGTCCCAGCCCCCGGCTGTCATGTCCTGGCGTGCACGGCTCCGCTCCTTAGGGCACGCGCGCGCCAGCTCTCTTAGATTTAAAGGGACAGTGCACCAATGATTGGTGCCTGGCCCAATCAGCCTAATTAGCTTCCACCTGCTCCCTGGCTATATTACCTCACTTCCCCTGCACTTCCTGGCCGGATCTTGTTGCCTTGTGCCAGTGAAAGCGTTTAGTGTTGTCCAAAGCCTGTGTTCCAGACCTTCTGCTATTCCATTTGACTACGAACCTTGCCGTCTGCCCCGACCTTCTGCTACGTCTGACCTTGCCTCTGCCTAGTCCTTCTGTCCTACGCCTTCTCAGCAGTCAGCGAGGTTGAGCCGGTGGATACGACCTGGTTGCTACCGCCGCAGCAAGACCATCTCGCTTTGCGGCGGGCTCTGGTGAATACCAGTAGCATCTTAGAACCGGTCCACCGACACGGTCCACGCCAATCCCTCGCTGACACAGAGGATCCACATCCAGCTAGCCGAATCGTGACAGACATCACATACAGTCAGGATCGAGCTGATAAAAGGAACAATAACAGAGAACACGCCGTACCCTGAGGTGCCAGAAAACAGCGAAGTAGTGCCGCCCCCCCCTTTTACGCCGACACTGATTAAGCACTATTTAGAAATGAAGCTAAAAGAAAAGACAAGTAATTAAAAGGGAATGGGAACCGAACGAACCGCCTCATGTCAGCACAATCACATAAGGAACCAACCTTCCTCCAAAAGGATGCCACATAAGAGCAGTCCCATATAGGGTGCCAGGAGCCCGCCTTGACTGGAGGATTCCCCGCCGGGAACTGCGCTTCCATGGCACATCCTGACCGCTCCTGCCTCTACTTTCGGACATTACAGTTAGTTTGATTTTATGTCTGTTAGGGTCCTATATAAATGTAGGAAACAAAGATTGTAAAGTATTAAAAAACGATTTGGGGACCGATACAGATTAAAGTTCCAAAATATATAGACACATGGGAAGAAAAATTAATTACATTTATACAGTTCACCTCCGCCAAGGGAAGTGATCTCTATAGGCAAAACTTCTCTCGAAAATAGAACGTTAGTGTCAAGCTCTCGGGAGGAATCCCTATTAATATGTACACCCAGGCACTACAGGCAAACCACACATCACCGACGGTCTATCTAATAAAGGCATAAAGAAAGACTTTGACCAATTAATACAGAAAACGTACCAAATCTATCAAGTAACTGAAAAGCATAAGGGAGCATCTCTTCTGGGAGAGACATAAACAACACCATATCACCTGCGTAAAGACCTATATGTTCCTAATCACCCCCTATAGACATTCTCGAATAGTACATATCCCTCTGGATGAGCAGCGCCAGAGGCTCCACTGCCATGGCAAAAAAAAAAAAAAGGAGACAGTGGGCACCCCCGTCACATGCTCCGCCCCAGGGGAAATGGGCTACAGCAAATACTTGAAAGCAGGGATGGTCAGCTCTCAGGATTCCCAGCATGGCTGTGTACTCCAATATAAGGCAACAAACAGAAAAGGTAGCCAGTGGTGTCGATTAATTCTGTTTATTCGGATCCCATAAAAACCGCATGCAAGCGGGATATCAGCCAGCAAACAACAATCAGTAAGCGTGGACGCGTTTTGGGTATACACCCTTCGTCTTAGCACATTATACTTTACTGAAAATCAGGTATATATGGGGGTTTAAAGGGGAAGGGGTGGAGTCAGGACATAGTCCAAAAATTTTAACTCTTTCCACTCCCCAATTAAACCAAACCTTACAAACATATAAGATTGAACCTGATATATTGTATCAAATGCGTATACATTAAAAAAAAAAAAATATATATATATATATATATATATATATAGCAAAAGATTAAACATAAACTCAGTGACAGAACACTGTAGAAAAATAATTTCTTTTATAAAAACATGAAAAACTACTTCATAGAAAAAGTCGCAGGGAAAAACCGTACCATGTGAACAGTACAGAAAAAAGGGGGGAGAAAAACATATTGCTTGAAACATAAAAATGGTGTAATTAATAATGCAGGATGAGGTCATTTCTTAGATTCAGACCACCAGGCTGAATGGTCTGGAGATTATGTATCCAAAAGACCTCTCTGTTACGTAACAATCTCATTCGATCACCTCCTCTCAAAGGTCTACGAACACATTCGATGCCGCAAAAAATCTAATTAGAAACATCACCACCGTGGACGTCACGAAAATGTCTAGAGACAGTGGAGACATTCACATGGTGCGGATTGATTGCAGTTCGAATGTGTTCTTGGATGTTTCTTTAATGGACGTATGGTGCTACCAACATACATAAGATTGCACGTTGTGCAGCAAATAATATAAACCGTAAATGTAGTTTGACAATTTATAAAGGAACGAATAGGAAAAGTGTGATTAGTATTTTAATTAACAAACTCCTTTGTAACTTGTGCAAAAGGTGATGAGACGGTATCTAAAATACTACAACAAGGTGTAAGAATTAGACCACGAAAAGCAAAGTCTTTACAAAATAAGTTGTCACCCAGCAATTATTTTACAAACAGTAACCAGAATAATTGGCGCACATGTAAGGACAATTATAAATGTGGACGAGGTGCGGTCTGTGTAAATATATGCTGAATAAGACATCTTTATGATCCAGCAAAATAGGGGCAGAATATAAGATAAAAAGTTTCATTACTGTCAATCCTCACATGTTGTGTACTTGGCCACTTGACTAATGTGTAATATTCAATACGTGGGATGTTCATCCAGGAAGCTCAGTTAGGTTCTTAGAACATGTAAATATGCCCGATATATCCAAGACAGTACATAGGTCTCTTTGGGGACTTACCAGACACTCTATAGAAGTCCATGCAGGGGATACATCCTGCCTTAGTATCTCCGGGATAGAAAGGGTGCGTCCTCCACCTAGAGGCGGAGACTGGAGTAACAAGTATTCTTGTGAGAAGCTTTTTGGATCTTATGTTTGGAGACACGTTCTCCAACAGGTCTGAATTTTCGCAATGATTTATCATATATTTATTAAGCTATGTGATCTTCTTTCGTACATATGTTTGCACGGTTAATATTCTTGTCAAGAACAGAGATTATATATGTATTATGTTACCGTATTTTGATTAATCACCTGATACATGGATGTGACACAATATGGGGACATCGGCTGAACAGCTTGCCGAGCTTACACATGTGATGCAAGTGTCTTATCCCTCCATATACTGAAGGCATCGTCAGGCGGTGAGCTGACCCCAGATTTTTTCATAGATTTTCTATGTCTTTCTTTTGCAATATGTAAAAGAGTGCCCGCCTCATTCTACATACAACGGAACCCCAGAAGGTGGCCGGATAACTCTGAATATATCAACAACTTTAGGGGAAAACCACTAAAGGGGTACCCTAAACTAAGAACCCTCCCTATAAAATGTAACTTTTATTGGTCACTATTAAAATATTAAAAGAAATCAAAAATCAAATGTAATGTTCACCACTAGGTGTCAGAACCACACCACTGTTATAATTACAGCTCCAGTTTAGCTCCGTATCAGTGTGCTGGAAATATGATAAGCTCAGAAGGAATGTGCACTTATTCTGTATGGCCGTTCAGGAGCTATCTACATATTTAGTAATCAGAAGCTAACTGTAAGAGCAGCAATTAAAACTCCCATGTATCCAGTACCCTGATGTTTCGCTGGCTCCTCAGCTTTATCAAAGGACTGATGACTAATGGCCCGACTCAATCAACACCTTCAACATTGAGAACATTCTGGAATACCATGTGACAAAAGGAGAGGAGGAGTCCCATACCCCCGACTATATAACTTCTATGAACTCTCCTGTATACGAATACAGGGGGAGAAGCCTCGTGAGCACTAGAGATAAATCCGCACTGTTCTTCAGAGAGTTGGATATTCAGCTCCTCTTCTCATATAAGATGCATTTTGGTTACTATTAGGAGCAGAAGAAATCAGATAAGAATAAAGCTTAGATAGTATTATTATTTAGGGAATAAATACAATCTCTCTAACCAATTTCAGGGACGTATGTTAGTATAACGCTTAAAACATTGGAGAGTAAAGATAAATTTACTTATAAAACCCCAGAAAGCCTGAGATTCCTCTATGGCCAAAGTCTTAGTAGAAGAATATAAATCTCGTAACGTAAAAGAATGTAAACGTTCCCACAAAGGGGAAGAGGGAAAATGTGTTTAGTAATAACCATAGGGAGTAAAGAAAGTGGGGTTAGGGGAGAAGGGAAATCAGAATCAGTCGTAGAGCAGTCTCGTAATACCGACAAAGTTATATATAAAAGAGGAAAGAACTAGAGAGGCCAAGGGGGAGTGCGGGGGCCACAAAATGGGCCCTATAGAAGGAGGGACTGAGGAGAATTCCATATCCACATGAGGAATCTAGAGAGAGGGAGGAAGGCGCCTCATGTGCGGGATCAGCAGATCTTGTTAGTGGGGGTGAGGGACGGTAATTCCCAGGCCGCTTACCAAAGTTGGTTGTGCGCCCACACACAACAAGGTAAAGTGCAGAATAAATGTAAATGAAGGTCCACTGCAGCCCTCCTGGGTAGAAGTAGAATCAAAACAGGATGCGCAGCGAAACGCGTTGCATTTAATAAATCCATTGATTTTATTTGGCTTCCTGATGGTTCCTCTCTGCGCCGGACGAACTCCTGAATTCACGGTCATCCTGTTTTGATTATATCCACATGAGGAGGAATATAAAGGGGAGGATGAGAAAAAGAAGAGCGAACGAGCTCTAATAATCCAGACGAAGGAAAAGCTTTATAATAAGTGTGTAAATCCGGAAACACAAAACCGCCGTCTAATGTCTTCAGGGTGAGCGTCTATACGGGACAGGTGGTCTCTTCTGAATCATAACAAAATTACTAAATAACCATCGGATAGAAGAAAAATAACAATTCCGTACTATGATAGGGACGGACTGTAAAAATATAAAATATTATTGGTAAATATAAGATTTAAGAACCTTTTTCCTTCCAATCCACGACATATATGGGAATTTACGAGCGTGTAACTGGGTCTTCAATCCGTGTAATAATGGCGCAAAGTGTGAAGTAAAGAGATCTTGTACCAGATGTGATCAGATCTCTAGGGATTTTATACCCCGGGGAGGACAAAGAAAAGGAAAAGAATTACACCGATGTTTACTGAACCCGGGGGACGCTGACATATTGACGACTTCTCATATAGAAAAATGGATTTTAGGATCTGAGACCGAAAATAGACGTCAAGACGGGAAACGCTGGTCTAGGGTTTGTGATAAATAAAAGTATCTGCAGCGTCTTATGTTCAGAAGAGACGATCTTCAAGGGAGACGCGCGGATCCTGTCTGATGCCTTGAATTAAAGTCTCTATAATCATAATGAGAAGGGGGCGGGGACAACACTGACGCGTTACATTCCCTATATACAACGTCAGGGACAATATTACATTTATTATAAGTCCAGTGTGCGGAGATGAATATAAGAATAATAAATCATATAAATGTCAGATATCCTATGTACATGGTTAATATATAGATGTGTTATCTGCATCATTTATTGCTCTGAATTGACTTCTCCCCTGTGTGAGTTCTTTGATGTTTAACAATATTTGCTTTCTGAGCAAAACATTTCCCACATTCTGAACATGAAAATGGCTTCTCTCCTGTGTGAGTTCTTTGATGTTTAATAAGATCTGGTTTCTGAGCAAAACATTTCCCACATTCTGAACATGAAAATGGCTTCTCTCCTGTGTGAGTTCTTTGATGTACAACAAGATGTGATTTCCGAGTAAAACATTTCCCACATTCTGAGCATAAAAATGGCTTCTCCCCTGTGTGATTTCTTTGATGTTGAACAAGACTTGATTTATCAGTAAAACATTTCCCACATTCTGCACATGAAAATGGCTTCTCCCCTGTGTGAGTTCTTTTATGTCTAACAAGATCTAATTTCTGAGCAAAACATTTCCCACATTCTGAACAAGAAAATGGCTTCTCTCCTGTGTGAGTTCTCTGATGTATTACAAGATTTGATTTCTGAGTAAAAGATTTCCCACATTCTGAGCATGAATATGTTTTCTTTCCTGTATGAGCTTGTTGATGTCCAACACTCCTTCTGTGACCTTTCTTTTGCTGAACATCCTGTGATGACTGAGAAGACAGGACCTGTATATAAGGATGAGATGACAGATCTTGGCTGTGAAGGGCTGAGGGTGTATCTGGGATAATGGAATGTTCTTCATATGTATCTTGTGTGATATCATCATCTGCTTTATAATCTGAAGATATAAGATTCTCCTCTGATCTCCTTGTACAAGAATCTGCAGAGAATAACACACATTTTATTATCAGTATTAACCCCTTAACAACCCAGGACATTTTTGCATTTCTAAGCAATAGTACTTTGTACCCTTCATTTTCAAATAAAATTTACTGCAAAACTGAAGAAAGATAGTTGCTATGATAGCGGAGCAGCCATACAACAGTGGTGTCAAACTGTGGCCCTCCAGATGTAGCAAAACTTCAACTCCCAGCATGCCTGGACACCAAAGGTCTGTCTGCCTCCTCCAGAGGATGCGCACGGTCCCCAAAAGGTAAATCATGGTATCCCTTAGTGCAGTGGTCTTCAAACTGCGGCCAATGGATGATGGGGGGCTCAAACTATCCAATACATGACATGGGTGCTCTACAAGTATGCAAAAAAGCAATGTAATCCAAACAAGACAAACAGACCGCACACTATTATAGAAAGCACACCAATAGGACTGTGTTGTGGCTCTTAAAGAGCCTTTTTAATTGGTTTTAGAGCTTTGTTCACTATTTTGTACATGTATTAAATTTATATGTGCCTTTTTCCCTTTTTTGTACTTAATAAAATTATGGAATTCTTATAAACTATTGGTGTGCTCTCTATAATAGTGTGCGGTCTGTTTGTCTTGTTTGGATTCAAACTGTGGCCCTCCAGATGTTGCAAAACTTCATCTCCCAGCATGCTCGGAAGTTTAAGTTTTGGAACATCTGGAGGGCCACAGTTTGACACCACTGCCTTACAAGGAGCAGGGACACCCATCTTTGACAATCATGTGGACACAGCCTCAGGGAAAATCACTGCTATGGGGCTCGGTCAGGGATCAAATGACCGTGCCCCCCAATCCACCTGACCCCGCAGGTTATAATGGAGCAGTCATCCAAATCATCCCCTTTATAATCCTCATGTCAGCCAGAGAATTCAGGCAAAGGATAGGGGATACGTTATAGATCACGGGGGTCCGACCCTTGGGACTCCCTGCGATCTCCTGAACGGGGCCCTGGCAGTCTGCTTGAAGGGGGCGGACCAACCCTGCATGGAGCGGCGGCCGACACTACCTCTCCATTGTATCCCATAGAAATACATGGAGGGGGAGTGTCGGCCGCGGCATCCTGTGGGGGTTGGAACGGCCGCTTCCTGCAGACTGCCAGGGCCCCATTCAGGAGATCACGGGGAGTCCCAAGGGTCGGACCCCTGCGATCTATAACCTATCCCCTATCCTGTCTACGCAGAGAGTATCACATTTTTGTCTTTTGTCTATTAATGTGTATAGAAAGACTTATGTCCTAATAAAGTTAGTGAAATTTTCCTGGAACCAAGTTAAAAGGGGAACCTTTATTTTTAATGATTTTCGCTCACGGCTCGCCAACTGCACCTATACCTCCATTTGGACCCACACAGGTGACCCGAACCGGAACATTTCCATATCAGAGGGAAAGAATAAAGGGATTTAAAAGGGCTACTCCACTGCTAGACATCTTATCCCTTATCCTAAGGATGGGGGATAAGATGTCTGATCGCGGGGTCCGGCTGCTGGGGCCACCAGGATCTCCTGCAGCAGCGGGCGTTCTAAATAAAAGCCAGATTCCAGTGGTTGTGACATCTCGGGGGGGGTGGGGGGGGGGCGTGGCCATGAGTTTACGATCACTGCCTAAGGCTCTGAGCATTCTGAACAGAACGTTTAGAACGCTGAAGCACCGGAGTTCCCCTTTAAAGGAAAATTCTAGTACATGAGTACTTATCCCCTAGCCATAGAATCCTAGGGGATGTCTGATCTTGAGGGGTCCGACCACTGAGACCCCTGCGATCTCCTGTCTGGCATCCCATTTGTGTATCTCCCATAGAGATTCATGGAGAGACATGTCGGAGGTCGACAGTAATCCCTGCACGGAGCGGAGGTCACCTGTGCGTGGAGAGATCTGGGGTGCTGGGCAGGAGATCACGGGGGGTCCCAGCGGTCGGACCCCCCACGATCAGATGCTTATCCCCTATCCTCAGGATGAAAAAGGAAAGATAGTGACTCCAGAGCGACAGAGAGCTGGTATCTACTGCTATATGGGGGAATATTAGTCTGTATATAATGTGTTTGATTCATAAAGAGTATGGCGGTCCTTCTACATACTCCCACTCCTCCATGGAGAAATAGACCGCCACGTCCTGAAACCTTATAGGAACCTGACACATAATGATACAGTCATCTCCCCGACCCCTCCAGTGGTGTTACGGTATAATGTCCCAGCATTCCCAGCAGTGTCACCTCTCCAGTCATCACCAGACCCCTCCATTACTGTATAATGTCCCAGCATTCCCAGCAGTGTCACCTCTCCAGTCATCACCAGACCCCTCCATTACTGTATAATGTCCCAGCAGTGTCACCTCTCCAGTCATCACCAGACCCCTCCATTACTGTATAATGTCCCAGCAGTGTCACCTCTCCAGTCATCACCAGACCCCTCCATTACTGTATAATGTCCCAGCAGTGTCACCTCTCCAGTCATCACCAGACCCCTCCATTACTGTATAATGTCCCAGCAGTGTCACCTCTCCAGTCATCACCAGACCCCTCCATTACTGTATAATGTCCCAGCATTCCCACCTCTCCAGTCATCACCAGACCCCTCCATTACTGTATAATGTCCCAGCAGTGTCACCTCTCCAGTCATCACCAGACCCCTCCATTACTGTATAATGTCCCAGCAGGGTCACCTCTCCAGTCATCACCAGACCCCTCCATTACTGTATAATGTCCTAGCATTCCCAGCAGTGTCACCTCTCCAGTCATCACCAGACCCCTCCATTACTGTATAATGTCCCAGCAGGGTCACCTCTCCAGTCATCACCAGACCCCTCCATTACTGTATAATGTCCCAGCATTCCCAGCAGTGTCACCTCTACAGTCATCACCAGACCCCTCCATTACTGTATAATGTCCTAGCATTCCCAGCAGTGTCACCTCTCCAGTCATCACCAGACCCCTCCATTACTGTATAATGTCCCAGCAGTGTCACCTCTCCAGTCATCACCAGACCCCTCCATTACTGTATAATGTCCCAGCATTCCCACCTCTCCAGTCATCACCAGACCCCTCCATTACTGTATAATGTCCCAGCAGTGTCACCTCTCCAGTCATCACCAGACCCCTCCATTACTGTATAATGTCCCAGCAGTGTCACCTCTCCAGTCATCACCAGACCCCTCCATTACTGTATAATGTCCCAGCAGTGTCACCTCTCCAGTCATCACCAGACCCCTCCATTACTGTATAATGTCCCAGCAGTGTCACCTCTCCAGTCATCACCAGACCCCTCCATTACTGTATAATGTCCCAGCAGTGTCACCTCTCCAGTCATCACCAGACCCCTCCATTACTGTATAATGTCCCAGCAGGGTCACCTCTCCAGTCATCACCAGACCCCTCCATTACTGTATAATGTCCCAGCAGTGTCACCTCTCCAGTCATCACCAGACCCCTCCATTACTGTATAATGTCCCAGCATTCCCAGCAGTGTCACCTCTACAGTCATCACCAGACCCCTCCATTACTGTATAATGTCCCAGCATTCCCAGCAGTGTCACCTCTACAGTCATCACCAGACCCCTCCATTACTGTATAATGTCCCAGCAGTGTCACCTCTCCAGTCATTACCAGACCCCTCCATTACTGTATAATGTCCCAGCATTCCCAGCAGTGTCACCTCTCCAGTCATCACCAGACCCCTCCATTACTGTATAATGTCCCAGCAGTGTCACCTCTCCAGTCATCACCAGACCCCTCCATTACTGTATAATGTCCCAGCAGTGTCACCTCTTCAGTCATCACCAGACCCCTCCATTACTGTATAATGTCCCAGCATTCCCACCTCTCCAGTCATCACCAGACCCCTCCATTACTGTATAATGTCCCAGCAGTGTCACCTCTCCAGTCATCACCAGACCCCTCCATTACTGTATAATGTCCCAGCAGTGTCACCTCTCCAGTCATCACCAGACCCCTCCATTACTGTATAATGTCCCAGCAGTGTCACCTCTCCAGTCATCACCAGACCCCTCCATTACTGTATAATGTCCCAGCAGTGTCACCTCTCCAGTCATCACCAGACCCCTCCATTACTGTATAATGTCCCAGCATTCCCAGCAGTGTCACCTCTACAGTCATCACCAGACCCCTCCATTACTGTATAATGTCCCAGCAGTGTCACCTCTCCAGTCATCACCAGACCCCTCCATTACTGTATAATGTCCCAGCAGTGTCACCTCTCCAGTCATCACCAGACCCCTCCATTACTGTATAATGTCCCAGCAGTGTCACCTCTACAGTCATCACCAGACCCCTCCATTACTGTATAATGTCCCAGCATTCCCACCTCTCCAGTCATCACCAGACCCCTCCATTACTGTATAATGCCCCAGCAGTGTCACCTCTCCAGTCATCACCAGACCCCTCCATTACTGTATAATGTCCCAGCATTCCCAGCAGTGTCACCTCTACAGTCATCACCAGACCCCTCCATTACTGTATAATGTCCCAGCATTCCCAGCAGTGTCACCTCTCCAGTCATCACCAGACCCCTCCATTACTGTATAATGTCCCAGCATTCCCAGCAGTGTCACCTCTACAGTCATCACCAGACCCCTCCATTACTGTATAATGTCCCAGCATTCCCAGCAGTGTCACCTCTCCAGTCATCACCAGACCCCTCCATTACTATATAATGTCCCAGCATTCCCAGCAGTGTCACCTCTCCAGTCATCACCAGACCCCTCCATTACTGTATAATGTCCCAGCATTCCCAGCAGTGTCACCTCTCCAGTCATCACCAGACCCCTCCATTACTGTATAATGTCCCAGCATTCCCAGCAGTGTCACCTCTCCAGTCATCACCAGACCCCTCCATTACTGTATAATGTCCCAGCAGTGTCACCTCTCCAGTCATCACCAGACCCCTCCATTACTGTATAATGTCCCAGCAGTGTCACCTCTCCAGTCATTACCAGACCCCTCCATTACTGTATAATGTCCCAGCATTCCCAGCAGTGTCACCTCTCCAGTCATCACCAGACCCCTCCATTACTGTATAATGTCCCAGCAGTGTCACCTCTCCAGTCATCACCAGACCCCTCCATTACTGTATAATGTCCCAGCAGTGTCACCTCTCCAGTCATCACCAGACCCCTCCATTACTGTATAATGTCCCAGCAGTGTCACCTCTCCAGTCATCACCAGACCCCTCCATTACTGTATAATGTCCCAGCAGTGTCACCTCTCCAGTCATCACCAGACCCCTCCATTACTGTATAATGTCCCAGCAGTGTCACCTCTCCAGTCATCACCAGACCCCTCCATTACTGTATAATGTCCCAGCATTCCCAGCAGTGTCACCTCTACAGTCATCACCAGACCCCTCCATTACTGTATAATGTCCCAGCAGTGTCACCTCTCCAGTCATCACCAGACCCCTCCATTACTGTATAATGTCCCAGCATTCCCACCTCTCCAGTCATCACCAGACCCCTCCATTACTGTATAATGCCCCAGCAGTGTCACCTCTCCAGTCATCACCAGACCCCTCCATTACTGTATAATGTCCCAGCATTCCCAGCAGTGTCACCTCTCCAGTCATCACCAGACCCCTCCATTACTGTATAATGTCCCAGCATTCCCAGCAGTGTCACCTCTACAGTCATCACCAGACCCCTCCATTACTGTATAATGTCCCAGCATTCCCAGCAGTGTCACCTCTACAGTCATCACCAGACCCCTCCATTACTGTATAATGTCCCAGCATTCCCAGCAGTGTCACCTCTCCAGTCATCACCAGACCCCTCCATTACTATATAATGTCCCAGCATTCCCAGCAGTGTCACCTCTCCAGTCATCACCAGACCCCTCCATTACTGTATAATGTCCCAGCAGTGTCACCTCTCCAGTCATCACCAGACCCCTCCATTACTGTATAATGTCCCAGCAGTGTCACCTCTCCAGTCATCACCAGACCCCTCCATTACTGTATAATGTCCCAGCAGTGTCACCTCTCCAGTCATCACCAGACCCCTCCATTACTGTATAATGTCCCAGCATTCCCAGCAGTGTCACCTCTCCAGTCATCACCAGACCCCTCCATTACTGTATAATGTCCCAGCAGTGTCACCTCTCCAGTCATCACCAGACCCCTCCATTACTGTATAATGTCCCAGCAGTGTCACCTCTCCAGTCATCACCAGACCCCTCCATTACTGTATAATGTCCCAGCAGTGTCACCTCTCCAGTCATCACCAGACCCCTCCATTACTGTATAATGTCCCAGCAGTGTCACCTCTCCAGTCATCACCAGACCCCTCCATTACTGTATAATATCCCAGCAGTGTCACCTCTCCAGTCATCACCAGACCCCTCCATTACTGTATAATGTCCCAGCAGTGTCACCTCTCCAGTCATCACCAGACCCCTCCATTACTGTATAATGTCCCAGCAGTGTCACCTCTCCAGTCATCACCAGACCCCTCCATTACTGTATAATGTCCCAGCAGTGTCACCTCTCCAGTCATCACCAGACTCCTCCATTACTGTATAATGTCCCAGCAGTGTCACCTCTACAGTCATCACCAGACCCCTCCATTACTGTATAATGTCCCAGCAGTGTCACCTCTCCAGTCATCACCAGACCCCTCCATTACTGTATAATGTCCCAGCAGTGTCACCTCTCCAGTCATCACCAGACCCCTCCACTACTGTCTAATGTCCCAGCGGTGTCACCTCTCCAGTCAGCAGCTCCATCATCTTGTTGATGAGTTCTAGAACCTTCTGTTCATCCATTTTCTCATGTATCAGGGAGTGAGGTGGGGGCCCCGGGATTGGGCTCAGGGTTCTTCCCCATCCTTCACACACAGGGGCCCGACAGCGCCCACTAGAGGACTTCTTCACTACTGTGTAATCCTGTGTATGGAGAGACACATTAATATCACTACATATATTCCCAGAATCCCTCACCTCTCCAGTCATATCCATCTGTTATTACATAGATAAGAATAAGGTCATGTGACATCACTCCCAGAATCCCTCACCTCTCCAGTCATATCCATCTGTTATTACATAGATAAGAATGAGGTTATGTGACATCACTCCCAGAATCCCTCACCTCTCCAGTCATATCCATCTGTTATTACATAGATAAGAATGAGGTCATGTGACATCACTCCCAGAATCCCTCACCTCTCCAGTCATATCCATCTGTTACATAGATAAGAATGAGGTCATGTGACATCACTCCCAGAATCCCTCACCTCTCCAGTCATATCCATCTGTTATTACATAGATAAGAATGAGGTCATGTGACATCACTCCCAGAATCCCTCACCTCTCCAGTCATATCCATCTGTTATTCCATAGATAAGAATGAGGTCATGTGACATCACTCCCAGAATCCCTCACCTCTCCAGTCATATCCATCTGTTATTACATAGATAAGAATGAGGTCATGTGACATCACTCCCAGAATCCCTCACCTCTCCAGTAAGCCGGAAGAGTATCTGTAGGGTGAGGTTTATGATCCTGTCGGCCATCTTGTTCCTGTCTCTCTCCATGGTTGATGGGTCATCCAGGATAATTCTCTTATATAGAAGATATCAGCAGAGGATCCTGGATTGGAGAAACCTGAAGGGAAAAAGAGGAGACGATGATAAACCGCACCAGATTCTATGGAGAAATAAAATCCATTTCCTGGAGATAATCTGGGGAAACATCTGAGGAGACATTATAGTCACAATCATGGAGGCTGTAAACCTAGTCAGGGGATCCATCATAGTCTGGAGCGGAGTCATGGGGGATGGGTAGAATATGGAGACAGGAATCCACCGTCCATGTTATCCAGGTAATACCAGAAGCTGCGAGTGGTGAGAAGAGGCAAATGGTGGACTAAGTGTCTGAGGACTCTTCATCATCCAGTAGATGTGACCTGTCATGGTCGGAGGTCAGGAGGTCACTGTCCTATGTCACACACCATCTCTTACCATCCTATTTTAACTATAGTCAGTTATTCTGCTGCCATCTAGGTGTTTACCCCGACCACTGGAGGGCACCAAATATCAGGACTCCAGACAATAAACAGTTACACATATAAGAGATTTGGTGACACCGCACTGGAATCATTGATAAAGGGATCATCCATCTGGGATATTTCCACACAGGATCGAGACCTTCTGCGTCCTACTAATCCCAAGGATTTCCTCACATTATCACCTTCTATTATACACATACGTATACGCTTATTGTGAGCGGCTTTACCTCATCTCACCTTCTCTCATAGTGGACTGAGGACATCTACACCTGATATTCCTTCATTGTATGTATCCCACTACGAACAAACCATTGTGCCTCCCCTCAGGGGGTGTAAAGACCTTCACTCAGAGCAAACATGGCGGAAACATTATAACAACGAGACACAAACAAACCATTGTGCCTCCCCTCAGGATGTAAAGACCTTCACTCAGAGCAAACATGGCGGAAACATTACAACAACGAGACACAAACAAACCATTGTGCCTCCCCTCAGGGGTGTAAAGACCTTCACTCAGAGCAAACATGGCGGAAACATTACAACAACGAGACACAAACAAACCATTGTGCCCCCCCTCAGGGGTGTAAAGACCTTCACTCAGAGCAAACATGGCGGAAACATTACAACAACGAGACACAAACAAACCATTGTGCCTCCCCTCAGGGGTGTAAAGACTTCTTTGACATGGTCACATGACACTTCTCTGTGCTTTTCGTACTTTAGTTCACATAAAGCGTTGGTGGGATCATAGGTGAATGGATCCGTGTCACACTGGGAATTATTGTCCCGGATTGTTACGTAATTGTCCAGAATCCGGGCAGAAAGCCAATCTGGTCTCTAGGGTTGGGACAACACTATGTCGAGAGTTTGAATCCTGACGTGGATGTTGTCCCTCCAGGTGCCCACGTTATGGAGCCTTTTCATCCTTTTTACCGTTGTTTGCGGTAACAAAGGGGGAGGAACAGAGGGGCCCGAGCAGAGAAGGCTGAGGGAGAATCCTCTGAGGAGAGACCATATGTTACCACTGTGCCTCGTGTGCAGGCTGTGCGGCCGTAAGGAAGGAGGTAGAAGCAGCCACCGGGACCACAGTGGCGGCCATCTTAGATTGCTGTATGGAAGAAATGGCTAATACCCAGAGAAGAAATTAACCAGATGACAGGATGGGCGGGGAGGTGACCTGAGTCCTGGCTGCTTATAGCTCCTAACCTCACATCTAAATCCCATATGGAGCGCAGGCGTATATGTACCGCATGTTCTTAAAGGAGTTTTGTAGTAAAAAATAACCAACGGATAAGGGACAAGTTATCGATCGGGGGGGGGGGGGGGGGGGTCAGGGTCTGACTGCCGGGACCCCCTGCAGTCTCTTGTAAGGGGCCCCGACAGTCCGCAGGAAGGGGGCGAACCAACCCCTGCACGGAGTGGTGGCCAAAATGCCCCTATATGTATCCCATAGAAATACATGGAGGGGGTGCTTTGGCAGCAGCTTCCTGTGGGGGTCAGATCGCCCGTTTCCTGCGAACTGCTGGGCCCCCATACAGGAGATTGCAGGGGATCCCAGCAGTTGGACCCCCGCAATCTAAAACTTATCCCCTATACTTTGGATAGGGGATGTTATTTTTCACTGCACTAGTCCTTTATGGGTTAATAATATCCCCAATAATCCTGATCTGATGGTGACCGCACACACATACCTGTATCTGTAGAGGAGCCGTGTACTGTACTTACAGGACCTGCGATGATGTCACCGTCATGTGATCAGTCACATGGAGGAGGAGGAGTCACATGATCAGGGGCTGATCACACACAACACAACAGCAGTGACTGCCCCACCAGGACCTACTCTGCTACATGCTGGAGGTGTAGGACCCGTTATGATGTCACAATCATGTGATCAGTACATTTGGGGGCAAAGTTTAGCAGTATATAAGTGACTATGGCTGAAGGACCTGTGGGGAGGATCATGTGACAGGAGTGGGCGGGGCATAGCAGTGCAGGAAAGAAAAGATTGTAGTTAAAGGACCTGTGATGATGGTCATGTGACAACAGAGTCCTGCAAACACTGAGCAGATGAGCCTAGAGCAGCAGCCCCTGATCATGTGACTCCTCCTCCTCCATGTGGCTGATCACATGACGGTGACATCATCGCAGGTCCTGTAAGTACACGGCTCCTCTACAGATACAGGTATGTGTGTTCTCTCCCTGTCAGGATTCTCTTATCTCCCTCCAGCAGCACAGATGGTATATTCCTCCCCCCGCACACTGGTATGACCCATGCATTGTACTGACAATAAAACCTTACAAGGGTTAATCGCACCCCCTTCCCTATATAGAGGCCGATCCCCTCATCCTGTGATTTCTCCTTTGGGGATTATTTTTATGTATTTTTGTGTTTATTACTTTAATATTATTTTATCTTTGTTCCCTGGTGAGAGAAGGGTTAATATATTGTCTTGTTTCTGCTGCTGTTTGTGTTATTCCGCCATCTTTACTCATTTCCTATATCTCCGCCCAGTTGGCCCCCAGCTAGAAGCCCCGCCCTCCTGTCCTTGTGGCCCTATTCCTGTTATGTCTTTACCTCTAATATGTCAGGTTCTTCTTCTCCTTCTGGTTCTCTCCCCGCGGTGTCCACATGTCTCCCCGGCCGCCGCCATCTTGTAGAAGGAGGTTTATGGAGAACTGGGCCGACTCCTCTGTGGATCCAGGCTCTGCCGACACGCCCCCTCCCATAGACATGAATGGAGGGGGTGTGGCTGTGACATCACGAGGGGTGTGACTGTGACATCACAATGGGGTGTGGCCGTGACATCACGAGGGGGTGTGACTGATGTGACATCACGAGGGGGTGTGACTGATGTGACATCAAGAGGGGGTGTGGCTGTGACATGACACAATGAACCCCTATAAAGGTGACTCCGCCCCCAGACATCTTCTCCTCTCTGGGGGAGGGGACAGACATTGATCTATAGATAAAATATAGTAAAATGATACATTAACCCTTCATCTCCCACATCCTATAAATCTTCCCATCTCCTCCGGCTCTGGTGTCCAAGGTGATAGATTAGTCGCCATCCATGAGTCTCATGATAGATTCTACCAGACGTGGCCCCCGTGGATGTGATTCCAGGATCCTGTGGAGTCGCCGTCCTGTTGTGTCCTCCAGCGTGTTCTCTGCTATATTGCTGGGTCATGTGATCGGTCGTCCATTCCCGCCTTATGCTCCTCCCCCCCCTTGTTTCCCTTCACCCTCTATCCTCCCTTTTCCTTCTCTTTTCTTTACCTTCTTGTCTTTCTTTTCGTGTTCTCGGTGTTTGTTGTTCTGTATTTGATTCTTTGCCGCCAAAGATTCTGAAAGATTTTCTGGTAAATTTCCGAGGACGTCATCATAGAGGAGAACTCATCCGAAATCATTGTGACTATAATGTCTCCTCAGATGTTTCCCCAGATTATCTCCAGGAAATGGATTTTATTTCTCCATAGAATCTGGTGCGGTTTATCATCGTCTCCTCTTCTTCCCTTCAGGTTTCTCCAATCCAGGATCCTCTGCTGATATCTTCTATATAAGAGAATCTCCTGGATGAACCATCAACCATGGAGCGAGACAGGAACAAGATGGCCGACAGGATCATAAACCTCACCCTACAGATACTCTTCCGGCTTACTGGAGAGGTGAGGGATTCTGGGAGTGTTGTCACATGACCTCATTCCTATCTATGTAATAACAGATGGATATGACTGGAGAGGTGAGGGATTCTGGGAGTGATGTCACATGACCTCATTCTTATCTATGTAATAACAGATGGATATGACTGGAGAGGTGAGGGATTCTGGGAGTGATGTCACATGACTTCATTCTTATCTATGTAATAACAGATGGATATGACTGGAGAGGTGAGGGATTCTGGGAGTGGTGTCACATGACCTCATTCTTATCTATGGAATAACAGATGGATATGACTGGAGAGGTGAGGGATTCTGGGAGTGATGTCACATGACCTCATTCTTATCTATGGAATCACAGATGGATATGACTGGAAAGGTGAGGGATTCTGGGAGTGATGTCACATGACCTCATTCTTATCTATGTAATAACAGATGGATATGACTGGAGAGGTGAGGGATTCTGGGAGTGATGTCACATGACCTCATTCTTATCTATGTAATAACAGATGGATATGACTGGAGAGGTGAGGGATTCTGGGAGTGATGTCACATGACATCATTCTTATCTATGTAATAACAGATGGATATGGCTGGAGAGGTAAGGGATTCTGGGAGTGATGTCACATGACCTCATTCTTATCTATGTAATAACAAATGGATATGGCTGGAGAGGTGAGGGATTCTGGGAGTGATGTCACATGACCTCATTCTTATCTATGTAATAACAGATGGATATGACTGGAGAGGTAAGGGATTCTGGGAGTGATGTCACATGACCTCATTCTTATCTATGTAATAACAGATGGATATGACTGGAGAGGTGAGGGATTCTGGAAGTGATGTCACATGACCTCATTCTTATCTATGTAATAACAGATGGATATGACTGGAGAGGTGAGGGATTCTGGGAGTGATGTCACATGACCTCATTCTTATCTATGTAATAACAGATGGATATGACTGGAAAGGTGAGGGATTCTGGGAGTGATGTCACATGACCTCATTCTTATCTCTGTAATAACAGTTGGATATGACTGGAGAGGTGAGGGATTCTGGGAGTGATGTCACATGACCTCATTCTTATCTATATAATAACAGATGGATATGACTGGAGAGGTGAGGGATTCTGGGAGTGATGTCACATGACCTCATTCTTATCTATGTAATAACAGATGGATATAACTGGAGAGGTGAGGGATTCTGGGAGTGATGTCACATGACCTCATTCTTATCTATGTAATAACAGATGGATATGACTGGAGAGGTGAGGGATTCTGGGAGTGATGTCACATGACCTCATTCTTATCTATGTAATAACAGATGGATATGACTGGAGAAGTGAGGGATTCTGGGAGTGGTGTCACATGACCTCATTCTTATCGATGTAATAACAGATGGATATGACTGGAGAGGTGAGGGATTCTGGGAGTGATGTCACATGACCTTATTCTTATCTATGTAATAACAGATGGATATGACTGGAGAGGTGAGGGATTCTGGGAATGTATGTAGTGATATTAATGTATCTCTCCATACACAGGATTACACAGTAGTGAAGAAGTCCTCTAGTGGGCGCTGTCGGGCCCATGTGTGTGAAGGATGGGGAAGAACCCTGAGCCCAATCCCGGGGCCCCCACCTCACTCCCTGATACATGAGAAAATGGATGAACAGAAGATCCGAGAACTCATCAACAAGATGATGGAGCTGCTGACTGGAGAGGTGACACTGCTGGGATATTATACAGTAATGGAGGGGTCTGGTGATGACTGGAGAGGTGACACTGCTGGGACATTATACAGTAATGGAGGGGTCTGGTGATGACTGGAGAGTTGACACTGCTGGGACATTAAACAGTAATGGAGGGGTCTGGTGATGACTGGAGAGGTGACACTGCTGGGACATTATACAGTAATGGAGGGGTCTGGTGATGACTGGAGAGGTGACACTGCTGGGACATTATACAGTAATGGAGGGGTCTGGTGATGACTGGAGAGGTGACACTGCTGGGAATGCTGGGACATTATACAGTAATGGAGGGGTCTGGTGATGACTGGAGAGGTGACACTGCTGGGACATTATACAGTAATGGAGGGGTCTGGTGATGACTGGAGAGGTGACACTGCTGGGACATTATACAGTAATGGAGGGGTCTGGTGCTGACTGGAGAGGTGACCCTGCTGGGACATTATACAGTAATGGAGGGGTCTGGTGATGACTGGAGAGGTGACACTGCTGGGACATTATACAGTAATGGAGGGGTCTGGTGATGACTGGAGAGGTGACCCTGCTGGGACATTATACAGTAATGGAGGGGTCTGGTGATGACTGGAGAGGTGACACTGCTGGGAATGCTGGGACATTATACAGTAATGGAGGGGTCTGGTGATGACTGGAGAGGTGACCCTGCTGGGACATTATACAGTAATGGAGGGGTCTGGTGATGACTGGAGAGGTGACACTGCTGGGAATGCTGGGACATTATACAGTAATGGAGGGGTCTGGTGATGACTGGAGAGGTGACACTGCTGGGAATGCTGGGACATTATACAGTAATGGAGGGGTCTGGTGATGACTGGAGAGGTGACACTGCTGGGACATTATACAGTAATGGAGGGGTCTGGTGATGACTGGAGAGGTGACACTGCTGGGACATTATACAGTAATGGAGGGGTCTGGTGATGACTGGAGAGGTGACACTGCTGGGACATTATACAGTAATGGAGGGGTCTGGTGATGACTGGAGAGGTGACACTGCTGGGAATGCTGGGACATTATACAGTAACACCACTGGAGGGGTCGGGGTGATGACTGTATCATTGTGTGTCAGGTTCCTATAAGGTGTCAGGACGTAGCGGTCTATTTCTCCATGGAGGAGTGGGAGTATGTAGAAGGACACAAGGATCAGTACAAGGATCAGGTCATGATGGAGGATCAGCAGCCCCTCACATCACCAGGTAATAGACATGACTATATACACACGTCCTCTCATTATTTGTATGTAAAGAATGAATTCAGTCTCTGTATGTGTTCCCTACAGTCAGATCCAGTAAGAGAACAGCACCAGAGAGGTGTCCCCGTCCTCTTCCTCCACAGGATGATCAGGTAGATGGAGATATTCCCTGTGATCTGTAGAAGGGCTGTGAAGTTCTTGTGGTCAGTCCCCTCACCCTCCATGACTCCTCATCTCCTGCTCATCTATAACATCACATGTGACCTCTCCTCTTGTCTTCTGACTTTTACAATATTTATTCCTCATCTTATGCATCAGGGAGAAGATCTGAACAATATTAATGCTCCAGAGACAGATGTGAGCCGTGATGAGCAGTTTAAGGAGGACATTCCTACAGAGAGAGATCTGATCTATATTAATGCTACAGATATAAAGGAAGAGGAAGAGACAGATGTAAGTGGTGATGAGCAGTGTAAGGAGTACATTCCCACAGAGAGAGATCAGATCTATATTAATGCCACAGACATAAAGGAAGAGGAAGAGACAGATATGAGTGGTGATCACGAGCAGTTTAAGGAGGACATTCTGACAAAAAAAGATCAGAACAATATTAATGCTACAGACATAAAGGAAGAGGAAGAAGAGACAGATGTGAGCGGTGATGAGCAGTATGTGGAGGACATTCCTACAGGAAAAGATCTGAACAATATTAATGCTACAGATAGGGAGGAAGAAGAGACAGATGTGAGCGATGATGAGCAGTATAAGAAGGACATTCCTACAGGGAAAGATCTGAACAATATTAATGCTACAGACATAAAGGAAGAAGAAGAGACAGATGTGAGCGGTGATGAGCAGTATAAGGAGGACGTTCCTACAGAGAACCGCCCAGGTGAGTAGTAACAACTTAATATAGAGAAGAGTCACAGATTCTTCTGCTGTAGTAATTGTGTAGAATTCTTTAATCTCTCTGTCCTGTCTCTTGCTGTATATTCTTCTATTCACCCAAAATGCAAACTAATGTGATACTACAGCTGGAATATGGAGAAGAAATATCTCTATGTGTACGAGGCCATCACACCGCTCCCATAGACTTGCACTGAGGGGGCACAGTGTGACATCATGACTCCCGCAGCCCACACCCACCAGTTTGAACTAAATGTTCCGAACGCTGGGCAGTGGAGTACCCCTTTAACCCCTTAAGGACTCAGCTTTTTTCCGTTTTTGGATTTTTTCCTCATAACGCTTTAAATTTTGCACCTAAAAATCCATATGATGCTTATTTTTTACGCCACCAATTCTACTTTGCAGAGACATTAGTCATTTGACCAAATAATCCACGGCGTAACGGAAAAAAAAATCATTGTGCGACAAAATTGAAGAAAAAAAATTCATTTTGTAACTTTTGGGGGCTTCCGTTTCTACGTAGTACATTTTTCGGTAAAAATTACACCTTCTCTTTATTCTGTAGGTCCATACGGTTAAAATGATCCCCTACTTATATAGGTTTGATTTTGTCGTACTTTGGAAAAAAATCATAACTACATGCAGAAAAATTTATATGTTGAAAATTCTCATCTTCTGACCCCTATAACTTTTTTATTTTATGTACGGGCCGGTATGAAGGCTCATTTTTTGCGCTGTGTTCTGAAGTTTTTATCGGCACCATTTTTGTATTGATAGGACTTTTTGATCGCTTTTTATTCATTTTTTTCATGATATGAAAAGTGACCAAAAATACGCTATTTTGGACTTTGGAATTTTTTTTGCGCACACGCTATTGACTGAGCGGTTTAATTAATGATATATTTTTATAGTTCGGACATTTCCGCACGCGGTGATACCACATATTTTTATTTACACAGTTTTTTTTTTATTCATGTGAAACACCTAAAGGGTTAACATGCTTAACTCTGAATGTCATTTTGAATACTTTGGGGGCTGCAGTTTTTATAATGGGGTCATTTATGGGGTATTTCATAATATGAAGACCCTTCAAATCCACTTCAAAACTTAACTGGTCCCAGAAAAATTCAGATTTAGAAAATTGCTGCTGAACATTGAAGCTTCTGGTGTCTCCAAAAGTAAAAACATCTCAACTTTATGATGGAAACATAAAGAAGACATATTGTATTTGTGAATCAATATGTAATTTATTTGGGATTTCCATTTTCCATTTTCCTTATAAGCAGAAAGTTTCAAAGTGAAAAAATATTCAAAGCTTTCAGATTTTTCATCAAATTTTGGAATTTTTCACCAAGAAATGATGCAAGTATCGCCGAAAATTTACCACTAACATAAAGTAGAATATGTTACGAAAAAACAATCTCAGAGTAAGAATGAAAGTAAAAGCATCAGAGTTATTAATGCTTAAAGTGACAGTGGTCAAATGTGCAAAAAATGCTCTGGTCTAAAGGATAGGGGATTAGTTGCCTGACCCTCGGGACCCCCGCGATCTCACACGCAGCACCCGGCTCTCATCAGGCCTCGGAGCGAACATCGCTCCAGTCTGATGACTGCCGATCATGGGCCGTAGTATCGTGACGTCACGGCTCCACCCCCATGTGACGTCACGCTCCGCCCCCATGTGACATCACGCTCCGCCCCCTCAATGTAAGTCTACGGCAGGCGGCGAGACAGATGTCTCTCCCCTGCCATAGACTTGCATTGAGGGGGCGGAGCGTGACATCACACGGGGGCGGAGCTGTGATGTCACCATCACCGGCCCCGTCATCAGACCCGGAGCGGATGTTCGCTCCTGGTCTGATGAGAGCGGGGTGCTGCGTGTGAGATCTCAGGGGGTCCCCCGCGCGATCAGGCAACTAATCCCCTATCCTTTAGATAGGGGATAAGTTGTCAGCACGGTAGTTCCCCTTTAAGGTGAAAATGGGCTTGGTCCTTAAGGGGTTAAGGTTCCTGGTTTAGGTTGTATTGTGTCTGTAGTCACTGACTGTGTTATGCAGCTGTCCTCACTCTGTATACATCATGCTGTGCTGAATGGGATTTTGTCATAGACTTCCATGGTCTGTACTTACACTGTACGGCTCTTTACTCACTTTTCAGTAAAATAAGTTTAAATAAAAAAAGGAGTAAAAGATAACGCTACGTTATACATACCGATCGTACCAACCTGATCTATGAGGAGAACAAGTCTATTTTACTGCACATAACATGATTGCTAGGACTCTGTCACTGCTGGGACTCTGCTATTCATACAGCCTGTCTATGGTCGGCTCTAATGGATCAATGCAGTAAATACTGTACTGATCTGTATGAGCAATCCAATGACTGCTTATACAAGTTCTATAGAGGGACCAAACATTTCAAAAGATGTTTTTAAAAATGTAAATTAACCCCTCCAATAATATTTCAACTTTTTTGTTATAAAAATGTAAAAGCTGTTTTTGTTATAATTGTTTTTAAAAAGTAGTAAAGCGTAACAAAAACTATGCAAATTAGATATCGCTGTGATTGTATGGACCGGACTTCTATTTTAATGCACAGTTAATACAATGTGAGATTGGTCCCACAAAAAACAAGCTCTTAACCTCTTAAGGACACAGGACGTTCTCTAACTTCCCCGCTACCTGGGCTTTAATGCCCAAGGATGTTAGAGAACGTCCTGTTGTATTTCCGGTCTCTGCCGCTCGCCGGGCAGAGATCGGAAGCGGATGCCTGCTGAAATCCTTCAGCAGGCATCCAGGGCAAAAGCCGAGGGGGGCCATGTAGGGAAATCGCCCTTGCGATCTGCGGCGATACCTGGCTGATCGGGTCTCTGGGACCCGACCGCCCGGTAATTTCGCATGATCCCGGCTGTCACAGACAGCCAGGACCATGCTGGAGTATAGGAGAGAGGTGGCAAGCCGGCCACCTCCTCCTATCCCCTGCGATCCGTCGGTTAACCGACCAATCGCAGGAGGGGGGGTGGTTACTTCCTCCCGCCCTGCCCAGCCCCTGGAAGTCCGGAGAGGACGGGAGGAAGACCGGAGGACGCGGTGGGGGACGGGGGAGTGCTGGGGCCCGGCCCCGGTACTTATCTCGTCCCTGAAGACCCGGATCCCGGCGATGAAGATGGTGGCGGCGGCGACAGGTGAGTAGATCTTCAGCCTCGGTCGGGCCCTTTACAGCAATGCACGTCGCCGTAAAGCGACATGCATTGCTGTAATGGGACCCTGTATACTACAACTCCCAGCATGCCCAGCCAGCCCTTGGCGTCTGGGCATGCTGGGAGTTGCAGTTTTGCAACATCTGGAGGTCCACAGTTTGGAGACCACTGTGCCCTTCCAGATGTTGCAAAACTACACATCCTCAGCATGCCCTTACTGTCCAGGCATGCTGGGAGTTGTAGTTCTGTAACATCTGGCCCTTCAGATGTTGCAGAACTACAACTCCCAGCATGCCTGGACAGTTTGGGCATACTGGGAGTTGTAGTTTTGCAACATCTGGAAGCGCACAGATTGGGAACCACTGTATTAGTGGTCTGCAAACTGTAGTCCTCCAGATGTTGCAACTACTACTCCCAGCATGCCTGAGAATGTTTGGGAGTTGTGGTTTTGCAACAACTGGAGGCACACTGGTTGGGAAACATTGTCTGTTTCCTAACTCAGTGTTTCCCAACCTGTGTGCCTCCAGCTGTTGCAAAACTATAACTGTGCATGCTGGGAGTTGTAGTTTTGCAACAGCTGGAGATCCCCCCCCCCCCCCTGTGAATGTACAGGGTACATTGACATGGGCAGGGGGCTTACAGTGAGGATCAGGCTGAAAGTTTGCGATGCAGCAAATTTTGCGTGGCAGCTCAAACTCGCAGCGGGAAACTCTCTGTAATCCCCTGCCCGTGTGACTGTACCCTAAAAACACTACACTACACTAACACAAAATAAAAAGTAAAAAAACACTACATATACACATACCCCTACACAGCCCCCCTCCCCTCCCAATAAAAATGAAAACGTCTGGTACGCCACTGTTTCCAAAATGGAGCCTCCAGCTGTTGCAAAACAACTCCCAGTATTGCCGGACAGCCGTTGACTGTCCAAGCATGCTGGGAGTTTTGCAACAGCTGGAGGCACCCTGTTTGGGAATCACTGGCGTAGAATACCCCTATGTCCACCCCTATGCAAATCCCTAATTCAGGCCTCAAATGCGCATGGCGCTCTCACTTTGGAGCCCTGTCGTATTTCAGGGCAACAGTTTTGGGTCACATATGGGGTATCACCGTACTCGGGAGAAATTGTGTTACAAATTTTGTGGGCTTTTTCTCCTTTAACACCTTATGAAAAGGTGAAGTTGGGGGTCTACAACAGCATGTTAGTGTAAAAAAATAAATTTTTTACACTAACACGCTGGTGTTGCCCTATACTGTTCATTTTGACAAGAGGTAAAAGGGAAAAAAGCCCCCCAAAATTTTTAATGCAATTTCTCCCGACTACTGAGATACGCCATATGTGGGCGCAAAGTGCTCTGGGGGCGCACAACAAGGCCCAGAAGGGAGAGTGCGCCATGTACATTTGAGGTGATTTGCACAGGGGTGGCTGATTGTTACAGCGGTTTTGACAAACGCAAAAAAAAAAACACATGTGACCCCATTTCGGAAACTACACCCCTCACGGAATGTAATGAGGGGTGCAGTGAGAATTTACACCCCACTGGTGTCTGACAGAGCTTTGGAACAGTGGGCTGTGCAAATAAAAAATTTTGTTCAGCCCACTGTTCCAAAGATCTGACAGACACCAGTGGGGGGTAAATGCTCACTGTACCCCTTGTTACGTTCCTCAAGGGGTCTAGTTTCCAAAATGGTATGCCATGTGGGGGTTATTTTGCTGTCCTGGCACCATAGGGGCTTCCTAAATGCAACATGCCCCCCCCGAGCAAAATTTTCTCTCCAAAAGCCAAATATGACTCCTTCTCTTCTGAGCATTGTAGTTCGCCCGTAGTGCACTTCAGGTCCACTTATGGGGTACCTCCATACTCAGAAGAGATGGGGTTACAAATTTGGGGGGGTCTTTTCTGCTATTAACCCTTGCAAAAATGTGAAATTTGGGGGGAAACACACATTTTAGTGAAATTATTTTCTTTTTTTTACATATGCAAAAGTCGTGAAACCCCTGTGGGGTATTAAGGCTCACTTTATTCGTTGTTATGTTCCTCAAGGCGTCTAGTTTCTAAAATCGTATGCCATGTGTTTTTTTTTTGCTGTTCTGGCACCATAGGGGCTTCCTAAATGCGACATGCCCCCCGACCAAAATTTGCTCTCAAAAAGCCAAATATGACTCCTTCTCTTCTGAGCATTGTAGTTCGCCCGTAGTGCACTTCAGGTCAACTTATGGGGTACCTCCATACTCAGAAGAGATGGGGTTACTAATTTTGGGGGGTATTTTCTGCTATTAACCCTTGCAAAAATGGGAAATTTGGGGGGAAACACATATTTTAGTGAAAAAATATATATACTTTTACATATGCAAAAGTCGTGAAACACCTGTGGGGTATTAAGGCTCACTTTACTCCTTGTTACGTTCCCCAAGGGGTCTAGTTTGCAAAATTGTATGCCATGTGGGGATTTTTTGCTGTTCTGGTACCATAGGGGCTTCCTAAATGCAACATGCCCCCCAAAAACCATTTCTGAAAAACCTACTCTTCAAAATCCCCTTGTCGCTCCTTCGCTTCTGAGCCCTCTGCTGAGCCCGCCGGACACTTAACATAGACATATGAGGTATGTGCTTACTCGAGAGAAATTGGGCTACAAATATAAGTATACATTTTCTCCTTCTACCCCTTGTAAAAATTCAAAAATTGGGTCTACAAGAACATGCGAGTGTAAAAAATGAAGATTGTGAATTTTCTCCTTCACTTTGCTGCTATTCCTGTGAAACACCTAAAGGGTTAAAACACTTACTGAATGTCATTTTGAATACTTTGGGGGGTGTAGTTTTTATAATGGGGTCATTTATGGGGTATTTCTAATATGAAGACCCTTCAAATCCTCTTCCAACCTGAACTGGTCCCTGAAAAATAGTGAGTTTGAAAATATTGTGAAAAATTGGAAAATTGCTGCAGAACTTTGAAGCCCTCTGGTGTCTTCCAAAAGTAAAAACATGTAAATGTTATAATGCAAACATAAAGTGGACATATTGTATATGTGAATAAAAATTTTTTTTTAAATTTGGAATATCCATTTTCCTTACAAGCAGAGAGCGTCAAAGTTAGAAAAATGCTAAATATTCAATTTTTTCATCAAATTTTGGAATTTTTCACTAAGAAACGATGCAAGTATCGACAAAATTTTACCAATAACATAAGGTAGAATATGTCACTAAAAAACAATCTCGGAATCAGAATGATAGGTAAAAGCATCAAAGTTATTAATGTTTAAAGTGACAGTGGTCAGATGTTCAAAAAACGCTCCGGTCCTAAGGTGTAAAATGGCCTGGTCCTTAAGGGGTTAAACGCAGTGTAGATGGAAAAATAAGAGTTATGGCTATGAGGAGAGGAGGAAAAAAAGAAAACACAAAAGCTTAAGGGTTGATAAGGGGTTAATACTAATAATAAAATCTGTGTTATTCTCTGCAGATTCTTGTAGCAGGAGATCAGAGGAGAATCTTATATCTTCAGATTATAAAGCAGATGATGATATCACACAAGATACATATGAAGAACATTCCATTATCCCAGATACACCCTCAGCCCTTCACAGCCAAGATCTGTCATCTCATCCTTATATACAGGTCCTGTCTTCTCACTCATCACAGGATGTTCAGCAAAATAAAAGTCATCAAAGAGATCATACAGGAAAGAAACCATATTCATGCTCAGAATGTGGGAAATGTTTTACTAAGAAATCAAATCTTATTCAACATCAAAGGATTCACACAGGGGAGAAGCCATTTTTATGTTCAGAATGTGGGAAATGTTTTACTTTTAAATCAAGTCTTGTTAACCATCGAATAACTCACACAGGAGAGAAGCGATTTTCATGTTCAGAATGTGGGAAATGTTTTACTTTTAAATCAAGTCTTGTTATACATCAAAGAACTCACACAGGTGAGAAGCCATTTTCATGTGCAGAATGTAGGAAATGTTTTACTGATCAATCAAGTCTTGTTAAACATAAAATAACTCACACAGGGGAGAAGCCATTTTCATGTTCAGAATGTGGGAAATGTTTTACTGAGAAATCAGGACTTGTTAAACATCAAAGAAGTCACACAGGAGAGAAGCCATTTTCATGTTCAGAATGTGGAAAATGTTTTACTGACAAATCAAGTCTTGTTATACATCAAAGAACTCACACAGGGGAGAAGCCATTTTCATGTGCAGAGTGTGCGAAATGTTTTACTAAAAATTATTTTCTTGTTAGCCATCAAAGAACTCACACAGGGGAGAAGCCATTTTCATGTGCAGAGTGTGGGAAATATTTTACTCAGAAATCAAGTCTTGTTCAACATAATAGAACTCACACAGGGGAGAAGCCATTTTCATGTTCAGAATGTGGGAAATGTTTTGCAGACAAATCAAGTGTTGTTAGACATCTAATAATTCACACAGGAGAGAAGCCAATTCAGAGCAATAAATGATGCAGATAACACATCTATATATTAACCATGTACATAGGATATCTGACATTTATACATATATCATGGGTGTTTGTTGCAGTGGATGATGATTGGCTTATACTCGACTCAATAGGTTTTTCCCAGGTTTTGTGGTGAAATTAGGGGCCTCGGCTTATACTCCAGTATATACGGTATTTTCTTGGTTACAACAAAGACTCTGGAAATGGTTCTTCTTGCGGTTACTTCTTCGGATTTCTGTCCTATCTCGACTGAATCACACACCTACTATTGGTGACTAGACGGCTTATTCCGATATACTAGAGATCTTCTACCCCCTCCAACCATTTCACAGCGGTGCAAAAAATGTTCCTAGTTGTTAAAAAATTTAGGAACCTGTTCCATGGAAACATTTCTTGAGTAATTCCTTGGAGACTTGTTCTCCTTAGATTAATTTTAGGACCTTTTCATTAAATAATTGATTATTACGTTTTATCCTAGACGTCAGGTTTATCTATTTCTTTCTTTCTTTTTTTTCCTAAAGGTTTTATGTTTGTAATTTATGTATTATTGGGGCAATATGAATATTATTGTGGTGTAACGATGATTTGTTACTTTTTTGTTAACAATAAAAGAGACATTGGGAAAAATAAGTTTTTGTTTTATAACGTAGTCACCGATCCAGCGATGTCATCTCTATAATTTTACATGGTAGGAAAAGAGTCTCATATACGTAAGACGTCATTTGGTCATTTAAGGCTCGTGGCGCCTGGAACAACATAACTGGATAACACATATTCTCTCACATATCCGTCTAGCAGTGGAGTGTCCCTTTAATGTTCTCACTTTAGGTAAATTCCCACAGTATAACTTCTAACAAACCGAACCGGTGAGCAGGAAAACCACTATTCCCTAAGTTAGTGATGACAATGTCCTTCTCTTGGTACAAATCAGTTTTTGATAGAAGGATTTGAATTCGGGATCTCCTCATCTCCTGGTGCCGTCCATTCATAGTAATGTTCATTGTTTCTGATCTTCGGATTATTTAATCGATCGCTTGTTGATCTAGTATCTCTGCGGAGCCCCCAGCAGCAGATTTATTATAGTACAGTAACCTACAAAATAATATGAGATAGGTCAGGTATCTATAAACCTAGGTATGCAGTGCTCCCAGTCTAAATCAATATGACAAATGGAGAGTGACATAAAACATAACTTTTACTAGTTTATCACTAAAAACATATATTTAATAGTGAGTGTATACATGGGCAAAAATTGGCCCTCCAAAAAGACGCAATATATGGACTCCTGTGTTGAAGTCAATTACAATATCTCAATGCTTGCAGATATTGTCACTATCTCAGTCTGCACGTCTTCAAATTGTAGCCCGACGCGTTTCTGACAAAAGTCAAGTCTTCCTCAGGGGCATAAGAGGAGACAGTGACTCAGATGATGTTTAAGTATATTTAGTTTAGCATAGAGAGATCAAAACTTATTTGAGCAAAAGGAAATCAATATCTGAATGATATCCCAGTCGCTGATACAGTAGCGGCTTGGGTTGTGCCTGGAATGAGTAGGTACAGTACACAATAAAACAGTGAGCAGGGAATGCCTCAAATGGTCCAGTATGTAGACCTGTTTCTGCGTCCACGTCCCATCACTATAGCTATGAGTCCCGTCAACCAGGAGAAGATATTCCTCAACCAATCAGGGAAAAGGTCAAAAATTCAGGCATCAATTCAGAAATGCGATTTTCTCCTATTCTGGGCTGATCGGGTCTCTGGTGACCCGATCCCCCGGAAAATAGGGATGATCGGAGCTGTCCGTGATAGCCCCCATCATCCTGAGGGATAGGAGCGAGGTCGCAGTGCTGCGATCTCCTCCTATCCCCTGCCATTAGTCAGAACTGAATTCTGACCAATGGCAGTGCATGATAGGGGGTTGCCATGGAAACCCCCCGTTCTGCCCACCCCTGAATGTCGGGCAGAATGGGGGGAGAAGATGGCGGCCTGTATCTGTGATGAAGATGCCGTGGGAACCGCAGATCATCGGTGGAGATCAGCGGCGCAGGTAGGGAGGCGACGGTGGGGGGGGGGGGGGGGGGAAGAAAGCTGTCAGTAAAGCGATCTTTACTGCTGCCCTTCTAGTGGTTGCCAAACTGCAACTCCCAAAGGCTGTCTGGGCATGCTGGGAGTTGTAGTTTTGTAACATCTGGAGGGTCACAGTTTGGAGACCACTATACAGTGGTGCCCAAACGGTGGCCATCCAGATGTTGCCAAACTACAACTTTCAGCATGCCTTGACTGCCCAGGCATGCTGGGAGTTGTAGTTCGGTAACATCTGTCACTTCTGATTTTGCAATTTTTATGAAAGTTTTGAAAATTGCTGCTCTACTTTGAAGCCCTCAAATGTTTTCAAAAAGTAAAAATATGTCCATTTTATGAGGCCAACATATAGTAGACATATTGTATTTGTGAATCAATATATAATTTATTTGGAATATCCATTTTCCTTACAAGTAGAGAGCTTCAAAGTTAGAAAAATGCTAAATTTGTAACAATTTTGGGATTTTTCACCAAGAAAGGATGCAAGTAATGACGAAAATTTACCACCAAAATAAAGTAGAATATGTCAAGAAAAAACAATCTCAGAATCAGAATAATCTGTAAAAGCATCTTAGAGTTATTAATGCTTAAAGTGACGGTGGTCAGAATTACAAAAAAGGGCTCAGTCCTTAAGGTGAAAATGAGCTGCGTCCTTAAGGGGTTAAGTCATGTGATCCGTTTATCATGTGATATTTGTTAGGACCTGCGAGTCATGTGATGTACCCATGATTGAATGGTCACAGGTAACTAAGTAACTTGCCACCAATGAGCATTAGTCTAGCCCACACTATATAAAGGGCTGTATTCTGATCCTTCTTCCTGTTTGTTCCTGTGTTAGTTCCGGTATCATCAGATAAGACAAGCACAGATTTATCTCTTATCTCTACTCATCTCAGATAGGCCTCAAGCCATCTCACAGCAGCCACTTATAACTCCGGGACTACTTCCAAGCCAAAGTAACAGTAGCACAGTGGTTCACTCAAGTGTATGCTCAGTCCTGACAAGTGTGCGAGGTTACCTGCAAACCAGATACCTCAGAACCGTAAAGACTGTTAATGGTTGTTATTGCTGCACAAGCTACAAGTAAAGAGTTAACGTTCTGCAGAACTTCAGCCGTGGACATTCTATTACTTCCATCACCGTTTCTGGGCAGATTAACTGGAAAAACCTGCACCCTGGCGTCACGATACAAGTAAGGGGTTAATACCAACCCGCCCCCACACAGGGTTAATACCACCAGACCCTGCAGCTAGCTTGTATCACCCGACTACCACACTACTGCCCCCTAATGATCTGCACTACTGCCCTCTAATGATCTGCACTACTGCCCCCCTAATGATCTGCACTACTGCCCCCCTAATGATCTGCACTGCTGCCCCCTAATGATCTGCACTACTGCCCCCTAATGATCTGCACTACTGCCCCCTAATGATCTGTGCCCCTGCCCCCCTAATGATCTGCACCACTGCCCCCTAATGATCTGCACTACTGCCCCCCTAATGATCTGCACTACTGCCCTCTAATGATCTGCACTACTGCCCCCTAATGATCTGCACTACTGCCCCCTAATGATCTGCACTACTGCCCCCTAATGATCTTTGACACTGCCCCCTAATGATCTGCACTACTTCCCTCTAATGATCTGCACTACTGCCCCCTAATGATCTATGACACTGCCCTCTAATGATCTTTGACACTGCCCTCTAATGATCTTTGACACTGCCCTCTAATGATCTGCACCACTGCCCCCTAATGATCTGCACTACTGCCCTAATGAACAGTTTAGATGTTTTCAGAATACTTTACCCAGTTTCCCTGCTTGTCTTTCCATTAACCTGTAGACCTGACCTCTTGGTTCCACCCAACACCCCCAGCAATCTACTTTTGTTACTATTGCTTATTTTTACATGTATATATGTATTTGCTCTATTCTTGACTTTATTTTTGGTATGAACTTTTGCTAATAATCAGAGGTGGCTCTCCTATTAGGCGAGCTGGGCTGCTGCCTAAGGCCTCGCGCTGGAGGGGGGGGGGGGCTAAAGGGGGCTGCTGCTGCTACCACTTTCTAAAGGGAGCTGCTGCTACTATTGTCAAAGAAGGCTACTACTACTGTCTAAAGGGGGGGGGGGGTACTATTTATTTTACCTAAAAGGGGCTGCTGATTTTCCTACCTAAAGGGGGCTTCTTCTACTGTATGCTGGGGGCTGCTACTACTATATAGGGGGACCTACCTACAGGTGACACCTACTTACTTGAGACACCTGTGTAATGCAGAAACCATGTAAGGAGAATCTATCTACCCTTCCCCAAACCCACATATCTACCCACTCTACTATGTGGGACACTCGTGTTATTATTACTGTATAGAGCGCTAAAGGTGCTAGAAAAATCTAAAATGTTTGTCTGGCAGGTTCTGTGGAGTTGTGGCTGAAAGAAATCATCATGACGGTCTGGGCTGTATAGAGAAGGAAAGTGATGAGAGAAGAAGTCACCTGATGTAACTGTATGTAATCAGTACTGTTATATGGTGTGTAGAGCCGGGGTCACTACTGTCTGTGTATAGCGGTGTTATAATGTGTAGTCATGGTGTGGTACAATCATTTGTCCCTTGTATAGTGGTGTTATTGGTGATACTGTGTATAGCGGTGTTATAATGTGTGTGGTGTGGTACAATCATTTGTCCCTTGTATAGTGGTGTTATTGGTGATACTGTGTATAGCGGTTTTATCCAGTCTCAGTATGGTAGTATTATCCTGTCACTATATCGTGGTCATTAGGGCTGCAGCTAACCATTATTTTAATAATCGATTAGTTGCCGATTATTTCATCGATTAATTGGAAAAATGTAAAAATGCCAAAAAAAAAGGGGTTCAGCCGATTCTACTTGAAAAATCATGTACAATGGCCATATTAATAGTTTGTAGCATGTGATTTCACCAAACAGCAGAATTATTATTTTTTTATGTTTATGCCGGTTGCTGTCATTATTAATGATCCTGTACAAAAAACAGCGTAAATTTGATACTGCCGCATGGGTAACTGTCTGAACTATTAAAATAATATGTTAATGATTTACTAACATTTAATTTTAATAGTTCAGACAGTTCGCCACGCGGCAGTATCACATATGTAAAACATTTTTTTTTTACTTTTTTGTATAGCAATAGGAAAAGGGGGAGCTAATTTTTATTGGGGGACCGGTTTATTTCCATTTTTTTTTTTTTTTACTTTTTATATAGCCCTCCTATACACATGTGGGTAAGTGTAGACTGCAGAGTATTGCACCCGACCCACGTCTGTTGTACAGACTCTGTAGTACAAACACTAGGGTGCAAATGCTCTGCAGCCCACCATGTGTATAGTAGTGTATATGTACTACAAACACACTGCTTTACCCATGGGGGTATGTGCAGAACATTGCATCCTAGTGTCTGTAGTACAGACACTAGGATGCAATGCTCTGCACATACTGCCATGTGTATAGCAGTGCGTATGTAGTACACACTTACGCTGTTTACTCACTCAGCTCTGCTATATACACACTCACACACTCAACTCTGCTACATACACAAACTCACACATGTAGTACACACTTACGCTGTTTACTCACTCAGCTCAGCTACATACACACAATCACACACTCAACTCTGCTGCATACACACACTCAGCTCTTCTGCATACACAAACTCACATATTCAGCTCTGCTACATACACACACACACACTCAGCTCTGCTACACACACACTCACACATAACTCTGCTGCATACACACACTCAGCTTTGCTACAGACACACACTCAGCTCTGCTACATACACACATTCACACACAGCTCTGCTGCATACACACATTCACACACTTAGCTCTGCTACATACACACATTCACACACTCAGCTCTGCTACATACACACACACTCAGCTCTGCTACATACACACAATATCGCACTCAACTCTGCTGCATACACACACTCAACTCAATTTTCACAAAGTCTAGAGCCGCTCATAGAACTCTAGGCTTATATGTATTATGATCGTGTCATCAATGTTGTTGAATGTTTTGATTCTATGATTTTCACTTTTATCTTTTTCATGTATATTTAGTCCACAATATGACAGGTTTCTTAGGTTTATATATATTTATTATAAGACACACACTAGCACTTAAACTCAACTAAAATGAAATGAAGTCCTGTGCTTCTTAGTTGGTCCATTGACAGTCAGCACTGTAATTGCCGTGGTGGTCTTACTTTTCCTTTGTGGGAAATTTGGTTATGATACCGTTCTGTAGACACGTTATGAGATGTCCCCTTATTGCCGTGTGGTCATATGTCACCTCTGGGTCTCCGTCCTTTGCCAGCAATTCATAAGCAAAAGCGATGGCAAACACTCCACAGTCGTAGTTATTACTCTGCTGGTCTACGTCCAGAAAGTGCAGATGATTAAGGGGCTCGTGTACCACTCCACTGTATAGGTTTGTTATCTGGTCACGTATGGAAGGTGACAGATTGTGGGTTCTTATGCTGTCGGCCACCATGATCTTGCCATCTCTATAGCAGGTGGTTAGCCAATGCATTCTTTTCCAGTCGTTATGGATCTGAACGGCATCTTTTGTTACCTCGTACCCAGGAAAGAGGACAGCGGCCACAGGCTGGAGGCCATCGGAGTCGGGGAATTGCCTTTGGAGGAGATCTTGAGCCATGTTGATGATCTCATCGTCCAGCATGCCGTCATAGCCTTGACTTTGCAGCACTGACATTTGGTCAGGAGACAGGCCCTTGGTGTTCTGTGGTGTGTAGATATTGGGCTCATCCTGGGATGGACCTTCATCTTCACCACTTTGATCACACTTGCCTTCTGTCCTGGGTTTCTTGGCTGGTGGTGCGGTGTCAGGCTCCTCCGAGGCCGCAGCCTTTCTCTTCTCTTCTTCTAAGTTGTCATCATCAGAAGATTGGTTTTTATTGGTTGGTTTCTCTACAACAACTTCTTCTAAGTCGTCATGTTGTGTAGATTTATATTTCTTAATACAGATGTAGAATATGACCCCGATCACTAACAGGGTAAATAATCCACTGGGTATAGCAATAATATAAAGCTCCATGATCGCTGTCAATCACAGTCTGAGGCTGAAGCTGGTTACACAGAACCTTTCATCAGTCTGTCCAGCATTGTCACATCATCCAGGACTATTTTCTTTGGCGCATTTTACTTTTCCATCCACAGGACTTGTTTTTTTGCACAACTGATTGTACTTTGTAATGACACCTTCTATTTTACTATAAAATGTCCAGCGACACCAAGAAAATGTCATTTGTGGAGTAGGAATTAAAGAGAAATTTTTTGTTTTTCCACAGTGCAGTTCATGGTAAACCTGACATGTTCTCTTTATTTTGTCATTTAATATGATTTCAGCGATACTCATAGTTACATTTGGTTTATACTATCGCACTTCTTTTAGAAAAGTAAAACCTTTTTTTTCCCAAAATAAATCTTCTTCCAATTCCCCTATTCTGCCCCTTATGACTTTCGCCATCTTCCATGTACAGGGCTGTTTGTGGGGCGGGTTGCGCTGTCATCTACAGGTTTTAATGGCGCCATTTACCATTTTTCTTTAGAATGGACTCATTGGGAGAGATTCATCAAATCCGGTGCAGAGGAAGAGTGAAGCAGCCGCCCACAGCGACCAGTCAGACCGCATATCCCATCTTTATAAAGGCCTATGAAAAATGAAAGTAGCGATCTGATTGGTCTTCATGGGCGACTTATCCCCTCCTCCTCCACACGGGTCCGATAAACCTCTCCCATTACAGATTATTTATACACCATATTTTATTGTATTATAATGTAAGTCAATGGTAAAAAGATCCTGTAGTAATGTGAAGCGCAGAATCTGTTTTAGCATCTAACGTTACGTTTTTGTCCTTTCCAAGAGTATAAACGGAATCACAAACACAGTTATCAAAACCCGTCCAGAGGAAAAGTTCCCCAGTTGCCCATAGCAACCAATCAGATGGCTTCTTTCACTTTGCAGAGGCCTTGGTAACAATGAAAGAAGCGATCTGATTGGTTGCTATGGGTAACGTTTCCTCTTGAAGGGTTTTGATAAATCTCCCCAGTGTGACTCTCGCCCCCTACTGGACACATTACACAACTAAGAACCATGCCGGCTGCTTCACAATACCAATATCTTCCCACTATGTTTTATCACCATTTCTGGGAGAGAAAAGGCCCCAAAAAAGGCTCAAAACTCTGTCCCAAAAGGAGCAAATATTTCCTGTAGAATCCCTATAAATGTAATGGGGAAATGGCTTTTTGTGCACAGTTTAATGTTCCAGCCATTATTGTTACAGAAAATGGTGGGGATTATAGCCTAAAGCTTGGACCTGTATGCTAGGAAAGTTTAACTTGTTACATCCCGGCCTGCGTGACTTGCTGCACCACTTAAGCAGGACTAGGTCTGTGCATCGCTATACGGTAGTGTTTCCCAAACAGGGTGCCTCCAGCTGTTGCAAAACACCCAGCATGCCTGGACAATTTTAAGAGATGTTTTTCTATTTTAGAAACTACTCTCAGCTCCCAGCATGTACTGACAGACCATGCATGCTGAGAGTTGTAGTTGTGGACACAGCTGTAGGCACACGGGTCGGGAAACACTAAGTTAGGATCTGTTTTCTAACTCAGCGTTTCCCAACCCGTGTACCTCCAGCTAGTGCAGAACTACAACTCCCAGCATGCCTGGACTGTCTGGGCATGCTGGGAGTTGTAGTTTTGCAATATCTGCACAGTGGTCTCCAATCTGTGGCCCTCCAGATGTTGCAAAACTACAACTCACAGCATGCCCAGACAGCCATAGGCTGTCTGGGCATGCTGGGAGTTGTAGTTTTGTAACTTCTAGCAGGCCACAGAGAAGATCACTCGTAATTTTACTTAAATAGTTTGAGATTTTTATAAAGCGGTAGAATAATAGAAAAGTATATAACATGGGGATCATTTTAATCATATTGACCCATAGAATAAAGAAAATGTCATTTTTACCGTAAAGTGAACAGTGTGAAAACAAAACCTGACAAATTTTACAAAACTGCGGTTTTCTCTTAAATTTCCCCACATATAATAATTTTTGGGGTCCGCCATACGTTTTATGGTAAAATGAGTGATGTCATTACAAAGGACAAAGTGCAAAAAACAAGTCCTCATATGGGTCTGTGGAGGGAAATATAAAAGTTATGATTATTAGAAGGCGAGGAGGAAAAAACGAAAATACAAAAACCACACAGGACATATATTTACGTCCTGCGCCGGCTCCTGTGATATAACGTCAAATCGGGTCGTTCCTGGCGGCCATCAACGGCCAGGACCCGCGGCTAATACCGGACATCACCAATCGCGGTGATGCCCGGTATTAACCCTTCAGACGCGCCGATCAAACAATAGCATGGCATTGATGAGTGTTATCGACGCTCGACTGCTCCTGCCTGGATCTCAGACACGGAGCAGTCATTCAGCGATCGGACAACGAGGAGGATCCCTACCGGCCTCCTCACTGTCCAATCACCAAATGACTGCTCCGTGCCTAAGATCCAGACAGGAGCAGTCGAGTGGAGATAACACTGATAAATTCCCTGCTATTGTATGGCAGTGACCAGTGTAGGAAATCAGTGTGTGCAATGTTATAGCCTCCTATGGGAGGTGTAACATTGCAAAAAATAAATAAATAAAGTTAAAATAAATGTGATTTAACCCCTTTCCTAATAAAAGTCTGAATCCCCCCCCCCTTTTCCCATAAATAAAAAAAAAATAACTATGTCAATAAATATAAACATATGTGGTATCATCGCGTAAGTAAATGTCCAAACTATAAAAATATATTGTTAATTATACCGCACGGTCAATGGCGTACACGTAAAAAAAAAAATCAAAAATAGCGTATTTTTGGTCACTTTTTATACCATAAAAAAAAGAATCCGATCAAAACAAAAATTGGACCGATAAATCCTTCAGACCACGGCCCAAAAAAATGAGCCCCCATACCGCCCCAAAGTCTGGATACTTAAGACTAATGTCCTGGGAAATCCAGGTGTGAACGACAGATTGGAAATGATGCATCATCTGGATTTTGGTGAAGACGAGTGATCAGACGCACACGATTTGTTATTAATTCACTGTGTGTTAGGACGAAGTGACACCCCCTCTTCTGTGACGTGGGTGGGGGAGGTGTATTTTACCTGCGCCCAGGTGGGGGGTCTGACGGAGCACTGCTTGATCAGTGTGACAGCAGCTGTTAACCTGTTTGATCCCGGGCTCTTGGCGTCCCGCTGTATGAAGTGTATGCACCGCACTGTTCTAGAATAAAGACATCACCTGCATTCCCCCCAAATCCTGACTGCTCCCTCTGTTCTTCTTCCAGTTTTGTCACATGATTTGTACTTTTACTCTTAAGAGGTTGTAGCAGGGAAGATGGCTTTAATGGCGGTACCGCTATTGTGACCCTTCCGCTGTTGTAAGAGTACGTACCGGGGAAACCAGTCTTCTCATATGGCAGTTACCGACCTCTGTCTCTTCCTGCATCGTGTGTATGATTAGACTTAGAATCGTCCTCCTCTGACCCCTATAACTCTTATTTGTACGTATACAGGAATGTACGAGCCGGATGTGCCGGGATCTGTACTATTTTATTACCACTATAGTTTTCCTGGGGCTTATTGATCGATTGGTAGTTTTTATGTTTACGCCATTGACCGCGCGGTTTCATTAAAGAGAACCTCTCATTAACTTGTTACATGTTATAAACCTCCCAGGTCACTGCCCCCATCATGATAAACCACCCCCGGCCTTTATTTTTATTATTTGTTATTTTTCTACCTTGATATTACTCTGTATTTTCTTCTCAGTCAGATTCACAGACTGGGAAGGGGCGTTCCCCAGCAGGCGTGACATCATCTGAAGCCATACAGGGGAGAACTTCCTCCCTCACTCTGCTGCACACAGCACAGAGCAGTTCAGTGTGAGATGAGCCATGATTGGATAAGGCTGCACCCCCCACCCCACTCAGCACTCCAGGCTGCACTTCCTGTGTTTGGACTTCTGCCAGGCCAGCAGGAGTCCAAAGTCTGTGTATGAGATGGGGGGGAAAAATGTGCTCTGGACAAGAAGGGAAACACCTAGTTGCAGCTTTTTTTAAACACAAATAAAACATAAAAAACAAAGATTTAAACAAAGATTTTTTATTTACCATAAGGAGTACAATAGCAAAAATTTGTTTTATTGAGAGTGACCATTAAAAATTCAACTAGAGAAAAAAACAGACAACATGTGCAGTGATCTCGGCCTCTCAGCAAAATGTATTAAAATAACAGGAGGTTATTGTACTTAATGATCATAAAGTCACCGCCACCTGTATATAACCACCATATACAGCTCTACTGTGTACACATACAGCTCAGCTACATGTATATTACACATATACAGCTCTACTGTACACATACAGCTCAGCTACATGTACATTACACATATACAGCTCAGCTACATGTACATTACATATATACAGCTCTACTGTGTACACATACAGCTCAACTACATGTACATTACACATATACAGCTCTACTGTGTACACATACAGCTCAGCTACATGCACATTACACATATACAGCTCTACTGTGTACACATACAGCTCATCTACATGTACATTACACATATACAGCTCTACTGTGTACACATACAGCTCAGCTACATGTACATTACACATATACAGCTCTACTGTGTACACATACAGCTCAGCTACATGCACATTACACATATACAGCTCTACTGTGTACACATACAGCTCAGCTACATGCACATTACACATATACAGCTCTACTGTGTACACATACAGCCCAGCTACATGTACATTACACATATACAGCTCTACTGTGTACACATACAGCTCAGCTACATGCACATTACACATATACAGCTCTACTGTGTACACATACAGCTCAGCTACATGTACATTACACATATACAGCTCTACTGTGTACACATATAGCTCAGCTACATGTACATTACACACATATACAGCTCTACTGTGTACACATACAGCTCAGCTACATGTACATTACACATATACAGCTCTACTGTGTACACATACAGCTCAGCTACATGTACATTACACATATACAGCTCTACTGTGTACACATACAGCTCAGCTACATGCACATTACACATATACAGCTCTACTGTGTACACATACAGCTCAGCTACATGCACATTACACATATACAGCTCTACTGTGTACACATACAGCTCAGCTACATGTACACTACACATATACAGCTCTACTGTGTACACATACAGCTCAGCTACATGTACATTACACATATACAGCTCTACTGTGTACACAAACAGCTCAGCTACATGTACATTACACATATACAGCTCTACTGTGTACACATACAGCTCAGCTACATGTACATTACACATATACAGCTCTACTGTGTACACATACAGCTCAGCTACATGTACATTACACATATACAGCTCTACTGTGTACACATACAGCTCAGCTACATGTACATTACACATATACAGCTCTACTATACACATACAGCTCAGCTACATGTACATTACACATATACAGCTCTACTGTGTACACATACAGCTCAGCTACATGTACATTACACATATACAGTTCTACTGTGTACACATACAGCTCAGCTACATGTACATTACACATATACAGCTCTACTGTGTACACATACAGCTCAGCTACATGTACATTACACATATACAGCTCTACTGTGTACACATACAGCTCAGCTACATGTACATTACACATATACAGCACTACTGTGTACACATACAGCTCAGCTACATGTACATTACACATATACAGCTCTACTGTGTACACATACAGCTCAGCTACATGTATATTCCACATATACAGCTATACTGTGTACACATACAGCTCAGCTACATGTACATTACACATACAGCTCTACTGTGTACACATACAGCTCAGCTACATGTACATTACACATATACAGCTCTACTGTGTACACATACAGCTCAGCTACATGTACAATACACATATACAGCTCTACTGTGTACACATACAGCTCAGCTACATGTACATTACACATACAGCTCAGCTACATGTACATTACACATATACAGCTCTACTGTGTACACATACAGCTCAGCAACATGTACATTACACATATACAGCTCTACTGTGTACACATACAGCTCAGCTACATGTATATTACACATATACAGCTCTACTGTGTACACATACAGCTCAGCTACATGTACATTACACATATACAGCTCAGCTACATGTACATTACATATATACAGCTCTACTGTGTACACATACAGCTCAACTACATGTACATTACACATATACAGCTCTACTGTGTACACATACAGCTCAGCTACATGCACATTACACATATACAGCTCTACTGTGTACACATACAGCTCATCTACATGTACATTACACATATACAGCTCTACTGTGTACACATACAGCTCAGCTACATGTACATTACACATATACAGCTCTACTGTGTACACATACAGCTCAGCTACATGCACATTACACATATACAGCTCTACTGTGTACACATACAGCTCAGCTACATGCACATTACACATATACAGCTCTACTGTGTACACATACAGCTCAGCTACATGTACATTACACATATACAGCTCTACTGTGTACACATACAGCTCAGCTACATGTACATTACACATATACAGCTCTACTGTGTACACATACAGCTCAGCTACATGTACATTACACATATACAGCTCTACTGTGTACACATACAGCTCAGCTACATGTACATTACACATATACAGCTCTACTATACACATACAGCTCAGCTACATGTACATTACACATATACAGCTCTACTGTGTACACATACAGCTCAGCTACATGTACATTACACATATACAGTTCTACTGTGTACACATACAGCTCAGCTACATGTACATTACACATATACAGCTCTACTGTGTACACATACAGCTCAGCTACATGTACATTACACATATACAGCTCTACTGTGTACACATACAGCTCAGCTACATGTACATTACACATATACAGCACTACTGTGTACACATACAGCTCAGCTACATGTACATTACACATATACAGCTCTACTGTGTACACATACAGCTCAGCTACATGTATATTCCACATATACAGCTATACTGTGTACACATACAGCTCAGCTACATGTACATTACACATACAGCTCTACTGTGTACACATACAGCTCAGCTACATGCACATTACACATATACAGCTCTACTGTGTACACATACAGCTCAGCTCCATGTACATTACACATATACAGCTCTACTGTGTACACATACAGCTCAGCTACATGTACATTACATGTATACAGCTATACTGTGTACACATACAGCTCAGCTACATGTACATTACACATATGCAGCTCTACTGTGTACACATACAGCTCAGCTACATGTACATTACATGTATACAGCTATACTGTGTACACATACAGCTCAGCTACATGTACATTACACATATACAGCTCTACTGTGTACACAAACAGCTCAGATACATGTACGTTACACATATACAGCTCTACTGTGTACACATACAGCTCAGCTACATGTACATTACACATACAGCTCAGCTACATGTACATTACACATATACAGCTCTACTGTGTACACATACAGCTCAGCAACATGTACATTACACATATACAGCTCTACTGTGTACACATACAGCTCAGCTACATTACACATACAGCTCAGCTACATGCACATTACACATATACAGCTCTACTGTGTACACATACAGCTCAGCTACATGTACATTACACATATACAGCTCTACTGTGTACACATACAGCTCATCTACATGTACATTACACATATACAGCTCTACTGTGTACACATACAGCTCAGCTACATGTACATTACACATATACAGCTCTACCGTGTACACATACAGCTCAGCTACATGTATATTACACATATACAGCTCTACTGTGTACACATACAGCTTAGCTACATGTACATTACACATATACAGCTCTACTGTGTACACATACAGCTCAGCTACATGCACATTACACACATACAGCTCTACTGTGTACACATACAGCTCAGCTACATGTACATTACACATATACAGCTCTACTGTGTACACATACAGCTCAACTACATGCACATTACACATATACAGCTCTACTGTGTACACATACAGCTCAGCTACATGCACATTACACATATACAGCTCTACTGTGTACACATACAGCTCAGCTACATTACACATATACAGCTCTACTGTGTACACATACAGCTCAGCTACATTACACATATACAGCTCTACTGTGTACACATACAGCTCAGCTACATTACACATATACAGCTCTACTGTGTACACATACAGCTCAGCTACATGCACATTACACATATACAGCTCTACTGTGTACACATACAGCTCAGCTACATGCACATTACACATATACAGCTCAGCTACATGTATATTACACATATACAGCTCTACTGTGTACACATACAGCTCAGCTATATGCACATTTCACATATACAGCTCTACTGTGTACACATACAGCTCAGCTACATGCACATTACACATACAGCTCTACTGTGTACACATACAGCTCAGCTACATGTATATTACACATATACAGCTTTACTGTGTACACATACAGCTCAGCTACATGTACATTACATATATACAGCTCTACTGTGTACACATACAGCTCAACTACATGTACATTACACATATACAGCTCTACTGTGTACACATACAGCTCAGATACATGTACATTACACATATACAGCTCAACTACATGTACATTACACATATACAGCTCTACTGTACACATACAGCTCAGCTACATGTATATTACACATATACAGCTCTACTGTGTACACATACAGCTCAGCTACATGTATATTACACATATATACAGCTCTACTGTGTACACATACAGCTCAGATACATGTACATTACACATATACAGCTCTACTGTGTACACATACAGCTCAGCTACATGTATATTACACATATACAGCTTTACTGTGTACACATACAGCTCAGCTACATGTACATTACATATATACAGCTCTACTGTGTACACATACAGCTCAACTACATGTACATTACACATATACAGCTCTACTGTGTACACATACAGCTCAGCTACATGCACATTACATATATACAGCTCTACTGTGTACACATACAGCTCATGTACATTACACATATACAGCTCTACTGTGTACACATACAGCTCAGCTACATGTACATTACACATATACAGCTCTACTGTGTACACATACAGCTCAGCTACATGCACATTACACATATACAGCTCTACTGTGTACACATACAGCTCAGCTACATGCACATTACACATATACAGCTCTACTGTGTACACATACAGCTCAGCTACATGTACATTACACATATACAGCTCTACTGTGTACACATACAGCTCAGCTACATGCACATTACACATATACAGCTCTACTGTGTACACATACAGCTCAGCTACATGTACATTACACATATACAGCTCTACTGTGTACACATACAGCTCAGCTACATGTACATTACACATATACAGCTCTACTGTGTACACATACAGCTCAGCTACATGTACATTACACATATACAGCTCAGCTACATGTACATTACACATATACAGCTCTACTGTGTACACATACAGCTCAGCTACATGTACATTACACATATACAGCTCTACTGTGTACACATACAGCTCAGCTACATGTACATTACACATATACAGCTCTACTGTGTACACATATAGCTCAGCTACATGTACATTACACACATATACAGCTCTACTGTGTACACATACAGCTCAGCTACATGTACATTACACATATACAGCTCTACTGTGTACACATACAGCTCAGCTACATGTACATTACACATATACAGCTCTACTGTGTACACATACAGCTCAGCTACATGTACATTACACATATACAGCTCTACTGTGTACACATACAGCTCAGCTACATGTACATTACACATATACAGCTCTACTGTGTACACATACAGCTCAGCTACATGTACATTACACATATACAGCTCTACTATACACATACAGCTCAGCTACATGTACATTACACATATACAGCTCTACTGTGTACACATACAGCTCAGCTACATGTACATTACACATATACAGCTCTACTATACACATACAGCTCAGCTACATGTACATTACACATATACAGCTCTACTGTGTACACATACAGCTCAGCTACATGTACATTACACATATACAGCTCTACTATACACATACAGCTCAGCTACATGTACATTACACATATACAGCTCTACTGTGTACACATACAGCTCAGCTACATGTACACTACACATATACAGCTCTACTGTGTACACATACAGCTCAGCTACATGTACATTACACATATACAGCTCTACTGTGTACACATACAGCTCAGCTACATGTACATTACACATATACAGCTCTACTGTGTACACATACAGCTCAGCTACATGTACATTACACATATACAGCTCTACTGTGTACACATACAGCTCAGCTACATGTACATTACACATATACAGCTCTACTGTGTACACATACAGCTCAGCTACTTGTACATTACACATATACAGCTCTACTATACACATACAGCTCAGCTACATGTACATTACACATATACAGCTCTACTGTGTACACATACAGCTCAGCTACATGTACATTACACATATACAGTTCTACTGTGTACACATACAGCTCAGCTACATGTACATTACACATATACAGCTCTACTGTGTACACATACAGCTCAGCTACATGTACATTACACATATACAGCTCTACTGTGTACACATACAGCTCAGCTACATGTACATTACACATATACAGCACTACTGTGTACACATACAGCTCAGCTACATGTACATTACACATATACAGCTCTACTGTGTACACATACAGCTCAGCTACATGTATATTCCACATATACAGCTGTACTGTGTACACATACAGCTCAGCTACATGTACATTACACATACAGCTCTACTGTGTACACATACAGCTCAGCTACATGCACATTACACATATACAGCTCTACTGTGTACACATACAGCTCAGCTACATGCACATTACACATATACAGCTCTACTGTGTACACATACAGCTCAGCTACATGTATATTACACATATACAGCTCTACTGTGTACACATACAGCTCAGCTACATGTACATCACACATATACAGCTCTACTGTGTACACATACAGCTCATCTACATGTACATTACACATATACAGCTCTACTGTGTACACATACAGCTCAGCTACATGTACATTACACATATACAGCTCTACCGTGTACACATACAGCTCATCTACATGTACATTACACATATACAGCTCTACTGTGTACACATACAGCTCAGCTACATGTACATTACACATATACAGCTCTACCGTGTACACATACAGCTCAGCTACATGTATATTACACATATACAGCTCTACTGTGTACACATACAGCTCAGCTACATGTACATTACACATATACAGCTCTACTGTGTACACATACAGCTCAGCTACATGCACATTACACACATACAGCTCTACTGTGTACACATACAGCTCAGCTACATGCACATTACACACAGCTCTGCTGTGTACACATACAGCTCAGCTACATATATATTACACATATACAGCTCAGCTACATGTACATTACACATATACAGCTCTACTGTGTACACATACAGCTCAACTACATGCACATTACACATATACAGCTCTACTGTGTACACATACAGCTCAGCTACATGCACATTACACATATACAGCTCTACTGTGTACACATACAGCTCAGCTACATGCACATTACACATATACAGCTCAGCTACATTACACATATACAGCTCTACTGTGTACACATACAGCTCAGCTACATTACCCATATACAGCTCTACTGTGTACACATACAGCTCAGCTACATGCACATTACACATATACAGCTCTACTGTGTACACATACAGCTCAGCTACATGCACATTACACATATACAGCTCAGCTACATGTATATTACACATATACAGCTCTACTGTGTACACATACAGCTCAGATATATGCACATTACACATATACAGCTCTACTGTGTACACATACAGCTCAGCTACATGCACATTATACATATACAGCTCTACTGTGTACACATAAAGCTCAGCTACATGCACATTACACATATACAGCTCAACTACATGTACATTACACATGTACAGCTCTACTGTACACATACAGCTCAGCTACATGTATATTACACATATACAGCTCTACTGTGTACACATACAGCTCAGCTACATGTATATTACACATATATACAGCTCTACTGTGTACACATACAGCTCAGATACATGTACATTACACATATACAGCTCTACTGTGTACACATACAGCTCAGCTACATGTATATTACACATAAACAGCTCTACTGTGTACACATACAGCTCAGCTACATGTACATTACATATATACAGCTCTACTGTGTACACATACAGCTCAACTACATGTACATTACACATATACAGCTCTACTGTGTACACATACAGCTCAGCTACATGCACATTACACATATACAGCTCTACTGTGTACACATACAGCTCATCTACATGTACAATACACATATACAGCTCTACTGTGTACACATACAGCTCAGCTACATGTACATTACACATATACAGCTCTACTGTGTACACATAAAGCTCAGCTACATGCACATTACACATATACAGCTCTACTGTGTACACATACAGCTCAGCTACATGCACATTACACATATACAGCTCTACTGTGTACACATACAGCTCAGCTACATGCACATTACACATATACAGCTCTACTGTGTACACATACAGCTCAGCTACATGTACATTACACATATACAGCTCTACTGTGTACACATACAGCTCAGCTACATGTACATTACACACATATACAGCTCTACTGTGTACACATACAGCTCAGCTACATGTACATTACACATATACAGCTCTACTGTGTAAACATACAGCTCAGCTACATGTACACTACACATATACAGCTCTACTGTGTACACATACAGCTCAGCTACATGTACATTACACATATACAGCTCTACTGTGTACACATACAGCTCAGCTCCATGTACATTACACATATACAGCTCTACTGTGTACACATACAGCTCAGCTACATGTACATTACATGTATACAGCTATACTGTGTACACATACAGCTCAGCTACATGTACATTACACATATGCAGCTCTACTGTGTACACATACAGCTCAGCTACATGTACATTACATGTATACAGCTATACTGTGTACACATACAGCTCAGCTACATGTACATTACACATATACAGCTCTACTGTGTACACAAACAGCTCAGATACATGTACGTTACACATATACAGCTCTACTGTGTACACATACAGCTCAGCTACATGTACATTACACATACAGCTCAGCTACATGTACATTACACATATACAGCTCTACTGTGTACACATACAGCTCAGCAACATGTACATTACACATATACAGCTCTACTGTGTACACATACAGCTCAGCTACATTACACATACAGCTCAGCTACATGCACATTACACATATACAGCTCTACTGTGTACACATACAGCTCAGCTACATGTACATTACACATATACAGCTCTACTGTGTACACATACAGCTCATCTACATGTACATTACACATATACAGCTCTACTGTGTACACATACAGCTCAGCTACATGTACATTACACATATACAGCTCTACCGTGTACACATACAGCTCAGCTACATGTATATTACACATATACAGCTCTACTGTGTACACATACAGCTTAGCTACATGTACATTACACATATACAGCTCTACTGTGTACACATACAGCTCAGCTACATGCACATTACACACATACAGCTCTACTGTGTACACATACAGCTCAGCTACATGTACATTACACATATACAGCTCTACTGTGTACACATACAGCTCAACTACATGCACATTACACATATACAGCTCTACTGTGTACACATACAGCTCAGCTACATGCACATTACACATATACAGCTCTACTGTGTACACATACAGCTCAGCTACATTACACATATACAGCTCTACTGTGTACACATACAGCTCAGCTACATTACACATATACAGCTCTACTGTGTACACATACAGCTCAGCTACATTACACATATACAGCTCTACTGTGTACACATACAGCTCAGCTACATGCACATTACACATATACAGCTCTACTGTGTACACATACAGCTCAGCTACATGCACATTACACATATACAGCTCAGCTACATGTATATTACACATATACAGCTCTACTGTGTACACATACAGCTCAGCTATATGCACATTTCACATATACAGCTCTACTGTGTACACATACAGCTCAGCTACATGCACATTACACATATACAGCTCTACTGTGTACACATAAAGCTCAGCTACATGCACATTACACATATACAGCTCAACTACATGTACATTACACATATACAGCTCTACTGTACACATACAGCTCAGCTACATGTATATTACACATATACAGCTCTACTGTGTACACATACAGCTCAGCTACATGTATATTACACATATATACAGCTCTACTGTGTACACATACAGCTCAGATACATGTACATTACACATATACAGCTCTACTGTGTACACATACAGCTCAGCTACATGTATATTACACATATACAGCTTTACTGTGTACACATACAGCTCAGCTACATGTACATTACATATATACAGCTCTACTGTGTACACATACAGCTCAACTACATGTACATTACACATATACAGCTCTACTGTGTACACATACAGCTCAGCTACATGCACATTACATATATACAGCTCTACTGTGTACACATACAGCTCATGTACATTACACATATACAGCTCTACTGTGTACACATACAGCTCAGCTACATGTACATTACACATATACAGCTCTACTGTGTACACATACAGCTCAGCTACATGCACATTACACATATACAGCTCTACTGTGTACACATACAGCTCAGCTACATGCACATTACACATATACAGCTCTACTGTGTACACATACAGCTCAGCTACATGTACATTACACATATACAGCTCTACTGTGTACACATACAGCTCAGCTACATGCACATTACACATATACAGCTCTACTGTGTACACATACAGCTCAGCTACATGTACATTACACATATACAGCTCTACTGTGTACACATACAGCTCAGCTACATGTACATTACACATATACAGCTCTACTGTGTACACATACAGCTCAGCTACATGTACATTACACATATACAGCTCAGCTACATGTACATTACACATATACAGCTCTACTGTGTACACATACAGCTCAGCTACATGTACATTACACATATACAGCTCTACTGTGTACACATACAGCTCAGCTACATGTACATTACACATATACAGCTCTACTGTGTACACATATAGCTCAGCTACATGTACATTACACACATATACAGCTCTACTGTGTACACATACAGCTCAGCTACATGTACATTACACATATACAGCTCTACTGTGTACACATACAGCTCAGCTACATGTACATTACACATATACAGCTCTACTGTGTACACATACAGCTCAGCTACATGTACATTACACATATACAGCTCTACTGTGTACACATACAGCTCAGCTACATGTACATTACACATATACAGCTCTACTGTGTACACATACAGCTCAGCTACATGTACATTACACATATACAGCTCTACTATACACATACAGCTCAGCTACATGTACATTACACATATACAGCTCTACTGTGTACACATACAGCTCAGCTACATGTACATTACACATATACAGCTCTACTATACACATACAGCTCAGCTACATGTACATTACACATATACAGCTCTACTGTGTACACATACAGCTCAGCTACATGTACATTACACATATACAGCTCTACTATACACATACAGCTCAGCTACATGTACATTACACATATACAGCTCTACTGTGTACACATACAGCTCAGCTACATGTACACTACACATATACAGCTCTACTGTGTACACATACAGCTCAGCTACATGTACATTACACATATACAGCTCTACTGTGTACACATACAGCTCAGCTACATGTACATTACACATATACAGCTCTACTGTGTACACATACAGCTCAGCTACATGTACATTACACATATACAGCTCTACTGTGTACACATACAGCTCAGCTACATGTACATTACACATATACAGCTCTACTGTGTACACATACAGCTCAGCTACTTGTACATTACACATATACAGCTCTACTATACACATACAGCTCAGCTACATGTACATTACACATATACAGCTCTACTGTGTACACATACAGCTCAGCTACATGTACATTACACATATACAGTTCTACTGTGTACACATACAGCTCAGCTACATGTACATTACACATATACAGCTCTACTGTGTACACATACAGCTCAGCTACATGTACATTACACATATACAGCTCTACTGTGTACACATACAGCTCAGCTACATGTACATTACACATATACAGCACTACTGTGTACACATACAGCTCAGCTACATGTACATTACACATATACAGCTCTACTGTGTACACATACAGCTCAGCTACATGTATATTCCACATATACAGCTGTACTGTGTACACATACAGCTCAGCTACATGTACATTACACATACAGCTCTACTGTGTACACATACAGCTCAGCTACATGCACATTACACATATACAGCTCTACTGTGTACACATACAGCTCAGCTACATGCACATTACACATATACAGCTCTACTGTGTACACATACAGCTCAGCTACATGTATATTACACATATACAGCTCTACTGTGTACACATACAGCTCAGCTACATGTACATCACACATATACAGCTCTACTGTGTACACATACAGCTCATCTACATGTACATTACACATATACAGCTCTACTGTGTACACATACAGCTCAGCTACATGTACATTACACATATACAGCTCTACCGTGTACACATACAGCTCATCTACATGTACATTACACATATACAGCTCTACTGTGTACACATACAGCTCAGCTACATGTACATTACACATATACAGCTCTACCGTGTACACATACAGCTCAGCTACATGTATATTACACATATACAGCTCTACTGTGTACACATACAGCTCAGCTACATGTACATTACACATATACAGCTCTACTGTGTACACATACAGCTCAGCTACATGCACATTACACACATACAGCTCTACTGTGTACACATACAGCTCAGCTACATGCACATTACACACAGCTCTGCTGTGTACACATACAGCTCAGCTACATATATATTACACATATACAGCTCAGCTACATGTACATTACACATATACAGCTCTACTGTGTACACATACAGCTCAACTACATGCACATTACACATATACAGCTCTACTGTGTACACATACAGCTCAGCTACATGCACATTACACATATACAGCTCTACTGTGTACACATACAGCTCAGCTACATGCACATTACACATATACAGCTCAGCTACATTACACATATACAGCTCTACTGTGTACACATACAGCTCAGCTACATTACCCATATACAGCTCTACTGTGTACACATACAGCTCAGCTACATGCACATTACACATATACAGCTCTACTGTGTACACATACAGCTCAGCTACATGCACATTACACATATACAGCTCAGCTACATGTATATTACACATATACAGCTCTACTGTGTACACATACAGCTCAGATATATGCACATTACACATATACAGCTCTACTGTGTACACATACAGCTCAGCTACATGCACATTATACATATACAGCTCTACTGTGTACACATAAAGCTCAGCTACATGCACATTACACATATACAGCTCAACTACATGTACATTACACATGTACAGCTCTACTGTACACATACAGCTCAGCTACATGTATATTACACATATACAGCTCTACTGTGTACACATACAGCTCAGCTACATGTATATTACACATATATACAGCTCTACTGTGTACACATACAGCTCAGATACATGTACATTACACATATACAGCTCTACTGTGTACACATACAGCTCAGCTACATGTACATTACACATAAACAGCTCTACTGTGTACACATACAGCTCAGCTACATGTACATTACATATATACAGCTCTACTGTGTACACATACAGCTCAACTACATGTACATTACACATATACAGCTCTACTGTGTACACATACAGCTCAGCTACATGCACATTACACATATACAGCTCTACTGTGTACACATACAGCTCATCTACATGTACAATACACATATACAGCTCTACTGTGTACACATACAGCTCAGCTACATGTACATTACACATATACAGCTCTACTGTGTACACATAAAGCTCAGCTACATGCACATTACACATATACAGCTCTACTGTGTACACATACAGCTCAGCTACATGCACATTACACATATACAGCTCTACTGTGTACACATACAGCTCAGCTACATGCACATTACACATATACAGCTCTACTGTGTACACATACAGCTCAGCTACATGTACATTACACATATACAGCTCTACTGTGTACACATACAGCTCAGCTACATGTACATTACACACATATACAGCTCTACTGTGTACACATACAGCTCAGCTACATGTACATTACACATATACAGCTCTACTGTGTAAACATACAGCTCAGCTACATGTACACTACACATATACAGCTCTACTGTGTACACATACAGCTCAGCTACATGTACATTACACATATACAGCTCTACTGTGTACACATACAGCTCAGCTACATGTACATTACACATATACAGCTATACTGTGTACACATACAGCTCAGCTACATGTACATTACACATATACAGCTCTACTGTGTACACATACAGCTCAGCTACATGTACATTACACATATACAGCTCTACTGTGTACACATACAGCTCAGCTACATGTACATTACACATATACAGCTCTACTGTGTACACATACAGCTCAGCTACATGTACATTACACATATACAGCTCTACTGTGTACACATACAGCTCAGCTACATGTACATTACACATATACAGCTCTACTATACACATACAGCTCAGCTACATGTACATTACACATATACAGCTCTACTGTGTACACATACAGCTCAGCTACATGTACATTACACATATACAGTTCTACTGTGTACACATACAGCTCAGCTACATGTACATTACACATATACAGCTCTACTGTGTACACATACAGCTCAGCTACATGTACATTACACATATACAGCTCTACTGTGTACACATACAGCTCAGCTACATGTACATTACACATATACAGCACTACTGTGTACACATACAGCTCAGCTACATGTACATTACACATATACAGCTCTACTGTGTACACATACAGCTCAGCTACATGTATATTCCACATATACAGCTCTACTGTGTACACATACAGCTCAGCTACATGCACATTACACATATACAGCTCTACTGTGTACACATACAGCTCAGCTACATGTACATTACACATATACAGCTCTACTGTGTACACATACAGCTCAGCTACATGTACATTACACATACAGCTCTACTGTGTACACATACAGCTCAGCTACATGCACATTACACATATACAGCTCTACTGTGTACACATACAGCTCAGCTCCATGTACATTACACATATACAGCTCTACTGTGTACACATACAGCTCAGCTACATGCACATTACACATATACAGCTCTACTGTGTACACATACAGCTCAGCTACATGTATATTACACATATACAGCTCTACTGTGTACACATACAGCTCAGCTACATGTATATTATACATATACAGCTCTACTGTGTACACATACAGCTCAGCTACATGTACATTACATATATACAGCTCTACTGTGTACACATACAGCTCAACTACATGTACATTACACATATACAGCTCTACTGTGTACACATATAGCTCAGCTACATGTACATTACACACATATACAGCTCTACTGTGTACACATACAGCTCAGCTACATGTACATTACACATATACAGCTCTACTGTGTACACATACAGCTCAGCTACATGTACACTACACATATACAGCTCTACTGTGTACACATACAGCTCAGCTACATGTACATTACACATATACAGCTCTACTGTGTACACATACAGCTCAGCTACATGTACATTACACATATACAGCTCTACTGTGTACACATACAGCTCAGCTACATGTACATTACACATATACAGCTCTACTGTGTACACATACAGCTCAGCTACATGTACATTACACATATACAGCTCTACTGTGTACACATACAGCTCAGCTACATGTACATTACACATATACAGCTCTACTATACACATACAGCTCAGCTACATGTACATTACACATATACAGCTCTACTGTGTACACATACAGCTCAGTTACATGTACATTACACATATACAGTTCTACTGTGTACACATACAGCTCAGCTACATGTACATTACACATATACAGCTCTACTGTGTACACATACAGCTCAGCTACATGTACATTACACATATACAGCTCTACTGTGTACACATACAGCTCAGCTACATGTACATTACACATATACAGCACTACTGTGTACACATACAGCTCAGCTACATGTACATTACACATATACAGCTCTACTGTGTACACATACAGCTCAGCTACATGTATATTCCACATATACAGCTATACTGTGTACACATACAGCTCAGCTACATGTACATTACACATACAGCTCTACTGTGTACACATACAGCTCAGCTACATGCACATTACACATATACAGCTCTACTGTGTACACATACAGCTCAGCTACATGTACATTACACATATACAGCTCTACTGTGTACACATACAGCTCAGCTACATGCACATTACACATATACAGCTCTACTGTGTACACATACAGCTCAGCTACATGTATATTACACATATACAGCTCTACTGTGTACACATACAGCTCAGCTACATGTACATTACACATATACAGCTCTACTGTGTACACATACAGCTCAGCTACATGTACATTACACATATACAGCTCTACTGTGTACACATACAGCTCAGCTACATGTACATTACACATATACAGCACTACTGTGTACACATACAGCTCAGCTACATGTACATTACACATATACAGCTCTACTGTGTACACATACAGCTCAGCTACATGTACATTACACACATACAGCTCTACTGTGTACACATACAGCTCAGCTACATGTACATTACATGTATACAGCTATACTGTGTACACATACAGCTCAGCTACATGTACATTACACATATGCAGCTCTACTGTGTACACATACAGCTCAGCTACATGTACAATACACATATACAGCTCTACTGTGTACACAAACAGCTCAGATACATGTACATTACACATATACAGCTCTACTGTGTACACATACAGCTCAGCTACATGTACATTACACATACAGCTCAGCTACATGTACATTACACATATACAGCTCTACTGTGTACACATACAGCTCAGCAACATGTACATTACACATATACAGCTCTACTGTGTACACATACAGCTCAGCTACATGTACATTACACATATACAGCTCTACTGTGTACACATACAGCTCAGCTACATTACACATACAGCTCAGCTACATGCACATTACACATATACAGCTCTACTGTGTACACATACAGCTCAGCTACATGTACATTACACATATACAGCTCTACTGTGTACACATACAGCTCATCTACATGTACATTACACATATACAGCTCTACTGTGTACACATACAGCTCAGCTACATGTACATTACACATATACAGCTCTACCGTGTACACATACAGCTCAGCTACATGTATATTACACATATACAGCTCTACTGTGTACACATACAGCTCAGGTACATGTACATTACACATATACAGCTCTACTGTGTACACATACAGCTCAGCTACATGTACATTACACATATACAGCTCTACTGTGTACACATACAGCTCAGCTACATGTACATTACACATATACAGCTCTACTGTGTACACATACAGCTCAGCTACATGCACATTACACACAGCTCTGCTGTGTACACATACAGATCAGCTACATATATATTACACATATACAGCTCAGCTACATGTACATTACACATATACAGCTCTACTGTGTACACATACAGCTCAACTACATGCACATTACACATATACAGCTCTACTGTGTACACATACAGCTCAGCTACATGCACATTACACATATACAGCTCTACTGTGTTTCACAATGTTTTTATTGAATTTTATAAACATAAGAAATGTAACATATAACATATTATGACATCAGATGTGTCAGAGTTTACATATGGACATGCATAACAACCTTGACTGGTGGAGCATAATTGTTCATCCAAACAGTGTCATGCATATTCACAAAGGATCTATCAGGTCCAAAGGGACCTTAATTGAAATTTGAGAGCAAGAAAATAACAATAAGAAGGAAAACAATAAAACAATAAAATAGTGAGTCTCCATAACTTCTACAAAATCAATCAAAATTGCTGAATCAGGCAGTTGTCTGGTATTTGGTAGAATTCAGAATCGAGGTGTCACAAGGGTGTCACAAGGGTCAGCCGTCTTATACACTCGAAGAACCGCTCTTTTGTGTGTAGTAAGCTAAATTGTATAATAACTTAGTTTAGATAGTAAGGGTCTATGGGGGTTTATAAAGCTTAATCCAGGATTCCCATGAGGCTGTACACTCATCTCTTTTTCCCTTTTGACCAAAAAATATTAGCTCATAGTTATAATGAGATAGCAGTGTATTTATTAATTCGTTAATGTGTGGAATCTCTTTTGATTTCCATTTGGAGGCTAGTAACATTTTATATGACAAACATATGTGTACAATCGGAGTTTGTATGTTTTTTGGGAGATCTTCCAGACCCAGAAGTAATAGAAGTAATTCATCTTTAGGTTGTGAGCAATGAGGGATCAATTTCAAAATCATACTTTTTACTTCTGAAACAAAGGTAACTATGGCCGGACAAGTGAGGAAGATATGTTTTAGGGAGCCTTGTTCCCCACAATCCCTCCCACATAGTGGCGACAGGTGAGGAAAAATCAAAGATAATTTTTTAGGTGTGTAGTACCATCTATTGACAAACTTGCAATGATGTTCCCATAAATTAGCACATACTGTTGCTTTTTTTATCTTTAAGGATGTATTCAGCCATTTAGATTCAGAGAAGGATTGTCCCAAGTCGGATTCCCATCGTACCATCCCCGAATTTTTGTTTAACCATTTGTCTTCATTAAAATAGGAATAAAAGTTTTTAAGTCCCTTTTCTTTCTCCTTTACAGGATCAAGGAACCAAGTATGGAGGCTTTTTGGGAGCGAAGAATAGGATTCAGGGAATTTTTGCAAGTGCTTCTGTAGAATGTTGTAATATTTTTTATCGGATTCGGGTATTTTGTAGTTTGACTGTAATTCATCAAATGATAGCATTTTGTTGTTCCTAAGTACATCAGAGATGTATTTAATGCCCAGATCCTCCCAATGTAGAATGTTCAGTTTAGGGAGAAAGAGCTGGAGAGATTGGAGTGGTATCGGGGAGTCCATGGTACCCTCAATTTTGTCAATGTTTATAATACTCGAACTCCACACTTTTCCCGCTATTGAGAGGGTTGGGGGAATTCCAGGTCTATTAAGTAATTGGAAGCGTGATTTATTTAATAGGGTAGTGCTCCAGTTCTCTATTTTAGTAATATTTGATTCAAGCTTAACCCATGGTTTCTGTTGTTCTAGGGGTATTAGCCATTCCAGGGATTGCCTGATAATAATAGATTTATAATAGGCATGATAATTGGGTAGTCCCATTCCTCCATGTTTAAAAGATTTTTGTAATGCCACTAGGGAAACTCTGGGTTTAGACTGACCCCATATAAATGATGTCATTTGTTTATTAAGACTGTTTAGTATGTTGGCTGGCACGTAAACTGGAAGGGATCGCATAACATATAAAACCCTGGGCATAATAAACATTTTGTATATGATGGAACGACCCATCCAACTCCATTCACCTTTCGTATATTTATCTAGAGAGGATTGGAGATCTGACTTTAGGGTGGAGAAATTTGTTTTCACCATGCACGAAATGTTTTTGTTTAAGATTATGCCTAAATATTTCATTTTCGGTGGGTCCCATTGGTATAAGAAGCGTCTCATTAATTGCTCCTTGGTGGGTGGGTCAATATGAATGCTTAAAATATTAGATTTAGGTTCATTGACTTTGTAATATGTGAGTTCGCCGAATCTGTGTAGAATATTTTGTACTATCGGGAGAGAAGTGAGAGGTTCAGATAGAGATAAGATTATGTCATCTGCGAATAATCCTATTTTCTGGCTTTCTTTAGATATAGGGATGCCTTTGATGGAAAGATTGTCTCTTATCATTTTTGCTAATGGTTCTAATGAGATAAGGAATAATAATGGAGATAGGGGGCAACCTTGCCTAGTTCCATTTGTTATCTGAAAAGGGACTGAAAGAATGCCATTGACCAGGACTGAGGCGCTCGGGTTGCTGTATAGGGCAAAGACGGATTTTATAATTTCATCAGGAAAGCCGAATGATTTCATTGCTTTAGACGCATAAGTCCAGTGGATCCTATCGAAAGCTTTCTCTGCATCTAATGATAAATATATGGATGGATGTTTATTTTTGTTTGACCAGTGAATTAAATCAATTATTTTCCTGACTCCATCATTTGCTTGTCTATTAATCATAAATCCTACTTGGTCATCGTGTATAATGTGGGACAGGACTAGCGAAATTCTATTAGCTAATATCCTAGCATAAATTTTCACATCATTATTTAGTAAGGATATGGGTCTAAAATTAGATGGCCATGACGGATCTTTCCCTGGTTTCGGAAGAGTCACTATAGTCGCCTCTAAAGATTCGTTAGGGAAATGTCCATTCAATTTTGATTCATTGAAGAATTGTTCCAAATAGGGGAGAAGTATGGACTCAAACGTTTTATAATATTCTGACGTAAAACCATCTGGCCCAGGGGATTTATTTAGTTTCATGGAGGTAATGGCTTCTGATATTTCTTTTGGAGAGATAGGGTTGTTTAGTTCTGTAATGCAATTCTGTGGTAGTTGAGGGAGGTTGCATTTTTTCAAAAAGAGGTCTATTTTGTCAGGGTCTGGTTGTGTTGTTAAGGGGTCATTTGATAAGTTATATAAGGATTCATAATACTTACTAAAGGAATCTGCTATACTTTGTGGGTTTTGTATTTTTTCTTTTGTCTGTGGGTTAATCAGGTGGGGGATTCTAGCTTTAGTGTTGATACCCTTCACTCTCATGGCCATCAATGAAGATGCTTTATTGTAATTACAATAATAATTGTATTTAAGTCTTTTAATCTGTTTATCAAACTTTGCGGACAATAACTCAGCTAATTTTATCCTAACTGCTTTTAGTTTTGTGTTTATATCCAAGTTCTGAGAGTGGTTCGATTTATCTTGGGATTCTAGGGTTGCTATGGATTGGAGAACTTTTTTGATGTTTTCTTTCGTGTTTCTATTGTATCTAGCAGTCTCTTGGATTAATAGCCCTCTTGCATAAGCTTTATGTGCATTCCAGAGGGTTGAGCACTTCGTAGTGGAGTTTACATTAAGCTTAAAGTATTCAGTTAAGTTTTTATAGAGTCTGTTTTTGACCTCTGGTAGGTTCATAATGTAAGAATTATTCCTCCAAATAAATTTATTCTTTGGAAAATCAGGTGTGGAGATAGTTAAGGACAAAGGGGCATGATCGGCCCACGTTATATTGCCAATAGTGCATAATTCAACATCAGAGATTGTATGAATTGTAGTTAGAAAATAATCTATTCTCGAGTAAGACTTGTGTGTCTGAGAGTAGAATGTGTAATCCCTCTCAATTCCGTGTTTACATCTCCAAATGTCGAATAGACCTTCAGTGAATAACCATTTGTTGAGTGTTAGAACTTTTCTTGAACTCTGAGAATTAGAGTCTAGTTTAAAGTCGTTTGTTAAGTTTAGGTCACCGCATATAATTAGTTTTCCTTGTTTAATCTTATTTATTTTTTTCATTAGTTTATTTAAGAACCTTATCTGGCCTGAGTTCGGGGCATATACTGATGCAATTGTGTAGTCCTTATTATTGATTGTGCAGGATACGATAATAAAGCGTCCTAGTGGATCTGTTTCTATTTGTTTCTTATGGAATGTCACAGTGTCTCTAACCAAAATCATGGAACCAGCTTTCTTCGTCGGAGCACAGGACATGAATATATTTGGAAAATGCTTATATTTAAATTTGTTGCTATCTTGATCCCTAATGTGTGTTTCTTGTATACAAATAATATCTGCATTAGATTCCTTAATGTCGTTCCATAGGAAAGTTCTACGTTTATGTGAATTTAGGCCCCTAACATTATGGCTATAAAATTTAAGCGTCATCTATCAGTGTAAGAAAATGATTTGCGTAGAGGAGGTTCTGAGTAGTAGATAATACCTTAGGGAACGTGGAGTGTAGCATTTCAGTTGTAGACGGCTGAGCACCTCGGACCACAGTATGTAGACATCATACCATAATGTCCTAAATAAGTATGGAGAAAATAGAGTGTGAACAACATAAATACAGTAGTTGTTATTAAACCAATAGAATGTGATAACTAGAATGAAAAAATAGATAACAATACAGAGCTGATTTAACATGTGCAAGTTGGGGAGAGCTTGCATCCAGAGAGAAAATAAATTTGACATGGGTAGTGACTTCCTAGAATAGATAATCAACAGAGCATCACCACCTCGGATAGATGGTTCAAGTTGGTGTTACAGTTCGTTCCAGGGATTGGTTTTCTTTCAGTGGTGGGAATGGGAAGGGCTCAACCGTTATGTTCCATTGTTCCAATGTCTCTTTGGCTTTGATGGGACAGGTGAGGATATGATTGATGCCGTTTCTCATCACAATGATTTTAGTCGGGAATCCCCATCTGTATTTGAAGCCATTTTTTCTCAAAGCTGTAGTTACAGGGGTGAAATTTCTTCTTGCCGCTAAGGTAGATGGTGATAAGTCTATGAATATCGATATTCCCTTGTATTGGTCTGGAAGGGAACCCGCTTTCCTGTTTGCTGTCAGGATTTTCTCCTTTGTTTGAAAAAATAATAGTCTCGCTATTACATCTCTTGGGACTGAATCAGGTAGGTTTTTTGGTTTGGGCAATCGATGTGCCCTGTCTATGGTGAGCTCAATATCTGAGCATTCTGGAACCAAACATTTGAACATCTTTTGTAGGTATGGGACTATTTCAGGGCTTGAGATACTTTCTGGAACTCCTCTGAACTTTAGGTTATTTCGTCTGTTTCTGTCTTCTAAGTCGATGAGTTTGGCTCTCAGGGATTCTACTTCATCGCAAAGTAGATCTTGGGCGTCTGCTAGTTTGTTATGGGCTGCCACACATTCTCCCATTTTCTTTTCGGTGTGATCAACCCTTTCTCCTAAGGCTTCTACATTTTTATTTATTTCTGCCATTGTGGATTTTGTATCTTTCTGGATCTGACGTCTTAGCAACAGCAGCATATTTTTTACTTCTGTGGCAGTGTCCGAAGATGCTGGCATGTTTTGTAATTGGTCGTCCGGTTCTGTATCTAAATGGATGTTTTCAGATAAGTTTTCTTGGGAGGAAAACTTTTGTTTTTGTTTTTCTGGACTCCCCGATGGGGAAGAGGTAATTGACGAATTTTCATTTTCTTGTAGTGGAGAGTATCTGTTTGACAGAGGAAGGTTTGTATCTTCAGGCTGTTCAATGTGAGTAACTCTTATCCTCTGTGATAGTGGTGTGTTGAGATATCTTGAAGGTTGGGATTTGTTGCCGTATCTGTTAGTGGAGTTTCTTTTTTTGTATGAAGTGGTTTGGAATACTCCGTCTTGTTCTATTTGTTCCATTTTTTTGGAAGCTTCAATTTTCTTTGCGTTTCTTGTATTTGACATATTTCTTGTTTAATTTAGCAGAGGAATGGTAGAAAAGACTTGATAGAATCAGAATAGGGAAGATTCCCGGTGTTATTTGTGTTTAATAAAGCAGTACGTTTTTGCTTAACTTTGAGATAGAATAAATGTTAAATTGTGGTGGTCACTTTCCAGGGGACTGCAGCTGTTTTCAGACTTGAAATGCTCACTGTTGGTATTAAGTCGAAGGTAAGTATTATTCCTAGTTCTCTGTCATACAATTGTAGAAGGTAGAATGTCCCGCAATATATTAAATTTTTTAAAGTAACACTGCTCTTTAGACACCAGTAGAGTGTGTTGACTTGTATAATTTACAGTGAGTTTAAGCGTGCTTGGAAATGACTTGAATAGATAGTAATCCTATATGCTTTTACAGGAGACTTATGCAGAAGCAGAAATGCATTAAATTGTCTGCAAGAGTTATTGGTTGTTCTGTGTAATGCAATTATGGAACAACCGCACGACAGGTGAGATTTCCACAGAACAGTATTCTCAGGTAGTTTGTCTTTTAGTTGGGTAAGGGTAGTGCTGGAATTGAGCTATTTGCGAATATCTTAAAAGTATGACAGTCTCTTGCAGAAATACTGTAATGTGCAGGGGATTCGTTATATATAGGCAGTAGTTATTATATCATGAATAACTGGAAATAGAGCAGACTCACGCTGCAGGGAGGAAGGGAGCTGCTGTATATATGCTTCTTAGATAAACAAATGGTGGCTGTAAAGGAGGTCTGAATGGAGCTGGTTAATGTCAGCTGTACTGTTATCTGTTCAGTGTAACCAGCTGTAGTGAGGTGGGAGATCACAGGAGGGTTCAGAGGTTAATGGAGGCACTTAGTGGAGTTGTTGTTATCTACTCTGCTGGCAGGCAGAACAGCTCCGTGTTGTGTGTGAGAGACACTGCCTCTGATCTCAGTAGACGGAGTGCTGTGTGGTGCTTCAGCACTATCTCACACGTGCCTGGAGCTCCCTAGGTAAAATGGCTCCCGCAGGAGAACACCACTGTGCAGCAAAGCACTCAACAGGTATAGTACAGGAGGAATATAGGTAAACTCACAGTTCTTAAGTTGGTCTCCTGTGTTTGCTGTGCTTCTTTTCCTCAGCTGCTCCCTTACTTTCTCCTCTGTCAATGTAGTGCTGGTGTCTCACAGCTCCTGTTCTTAGGAGCTATGCCTGAGCCCTCAGCCTGGGTCGGTCTGCAGTGCTTGCTTTTATTATTCAGTCAATGTAGCCCAAAGTTGGCAGGAAAGGTCCTGAGCTGATCCTGGGTCCCCAGAACAAATTTGGAGTGAATCCGAGTTAAAATGCCAGTTTTGTGACGCTTTTAGGAATTCTCAGTCACAGGAGCTCAGCTACATGCTTGCAGCAGGCTCCTTACCCAGGCCACGCCCCCTACAGCTCTACTGTGTACACATACAGCTCAGCTACATGCACATTACACATATACAGCTCTACTGTGTACACATACAGCTCAGCTACATTACACATATACAGCTCTACTGTGTACACATACAGCTCAGCTACATTACACATATACAGCTCTACTGTGTACACATACAGCTCAGCTACATGCACATTACACATATACAGCTCTACTGTGTACACATACAGCTCAGCTACATGTACATTACACATGTACAGCTCTACTGTGTACACATACAGCTCAGCTACATGCACATTACACATATACAGCTCAGCTACATGTATATTACACATATACAGCTCTACTGTGTACACATACAGCTCAGCTACATGTACATTACACATATACAGCTCTACTGTGTACACATACAGCTCAGCTACATGTACATTACACATATACAGCTCTACTGTGTACACATACAGCTCAGCTACATGCACATTACACATATACAGCTCTACTGTGTACACATAAAGCTCAGCTACATGCACATTACACATATACAGCTCAACTACATGTACATTACACATATACAGCTCTACTGTACACATACAGCTCAGCTACATGTATATTACACATATACAGCTCTACTGTGTACACATACAGCTCAGCTACATGTATATTACACATATATACAGCTCTACTGTGTACACATACAGCTCAGATACATGTACATTACACATATACAGCTCTACTGTGTACACATACAGCTCAGCTACATGTATATTACACATATACAGCTCTACTGTGTACACATACAGCTCAGCTACATGTACATTACATATATACAGCTCTACTGTGTACACATACAGCTCAACTACATGTACATTACACATATACAGCTCTACTGTGTACACATACAGCTCAGCTACATGCACATTACACATATACAGCTCTACTGTGTACACATACAGCTCATCTACATGTACATTACACATATACAGCTCTACTGTGTACACATACAGCTCAGCTACATGTACATTACACATATACAGCTCTACTGTGTACACATACAGCTCAGCTACATGCACATTACACATATACAGCTCTACTGTGTACACATACAGCTCAGCTACATGCACATTACACATATACAGCTCTACTGTGTACACATACAGCTCAGCTACATGTACATTACACATATACAGCTCTACTGTGTACACATACAGCTCAGCTACATGCACATTACACATATACAGCTCTACTGTGTACACATACAGCTCAGCTACATGTACATTACACATATACAGCTCTACTGTGTACACATACAGCTCAGCTACATGTACATTACACACATATACAGCTCTACTGTGTACACATACAGCTCAGCTACATGTACATTACACATATACAGCTCTACTGTGTACACATACAGCTCAGCTACATGTACATTACACATATACAGCTCTACTGTGTACACATACAGCTCAGCTACATGTACATTACACATATACAGCTCTACTGTGTACACATACAGCTCAGCTACATGTACATTACACATATACAGCTCTACTGTGTACACATACAGCTCAGCTACATGTACATTACACATATACAGCTCTACTGTGTACACATACAGCTCAGCTACATGTACACTACACATATACAGCTCTACTGTGTACACATACAGCTCAGCTACATGTACATTACACATATACAGCTCTACTGTGTACACATACAGCTCAGCTACATGTACATTACACATATACAGCTCTACTGTGTACACATACAGCTCAGCTACATGTACATTACACATATACAGCTCTACTGTGTACACATACAGCTCAGCTACATGTACATTACACATGTACAGCTCTACTGTGTACACATACAGCTCAGCTACATGTACATTACACATATACAGCTCTACTGTGTACACATACAGCTCAGCTACATGTACATTACACATATACAGCTCTACTGTGTACACATACAGCTCAGCTACATGTACATTACACATATACAGTTCTACTGTGTACACATACAGCTCAGCTACATGTACATTACACATATACAGCTCTACTGTGTACACATACAGCTCAGCTACATGTACATTACACATATACAGCTCTACTGTGTACACATACAGCTCAGCTACATGTACATTACACATATACAGCACTACTGTGTACACATACAGCTCAGCTACATGTACATTACACATATACAGCTCTACTGTGTACACATACAGCTCAGCTACATGTATATTCCACATATACAGCTATACTGTGTACACATACAGCTCAGCTACATGCACATTACACATATACAGCTCTACTGTGTACACATACAGCTCAGCTCCATGTACATTACACATATACAGCTCTACTGTGTACACATACAGCTCAGCTACATGCACATTACACATATACAGCTCTACTGTGTACACATACAGCTCAGCTACATGTATATTACACATATACAGCTCTACTGTGTACACATACAGCTCAGCTACATGTACATTACACATATACAGCTCTACTGTGTACACATACAGCTCAGCTACATGTACATTACACATATACAGCTCTACTGTGTACACATACAGCTCAGCTACATGTACATTACACATATACAGCACTACTGTGTACACATACAGCTCAGCTACATGTACATTACACATATACAGCTCTACTGTGTACACATACAGCTCAGCTACATGCACATTACACATATACAGCTCTACTGTGTACACATACAGCTCAGCTACATGTAAATTACATGTATACAGCTATACTGTGTACACATACAGCTCAGCTACATGTACATTACACATATGCAGCTCTACTGTGTACACATACAGCTCAGCTACATGTACAATACACATAAACAGCTCTACTGTGTACACATACAGCTCAGCTACATGTACATTACACATACAGCTCAGCTACATGTACATTACACATATACAGCTCTACTGTGTACACACACAGCTCAGCAACATGTACATTACACATATACAGCTCAACTGTGTACACATACAGCTCAGCTACATGTACATTACACATATACAGCTCTACTGTGTACACATACAGCTCAGCTACATTACACATAAAGCTCAGCTACATGCACATTACACATATACAGCTCTACTGTGTACACATACAGCTCAGCTACATGTACATTACACATATACAGCTCTACTATGTACACATACAGCTCATCTACATGTACATTACACATATACAGCTCTACTGTGTACACATACAGCTCAGCTACATGTACATTACACATATACAGCTCTACCGTGTACACATACAGCTCAGCTACATGTATATTACACATATACAGCTCTACTGTGTACACATACAGCTCAGCTACATGTACATTACACATATACAGCTCTACTGTGTACACATACAGCTCAGCTACATGCACATTACACACATACAGCTCTACTGTGTACACATACAGCTCAGCTACATGCACATTACACACAGCTCTGCTGTGTACACATACAGCTCAGCTACATGTACATTACACATATACAGCTCTACTGTGTACACATACAGCTCAACTACATGCACATTACACATATACAGCTCTACTGTGTACACATACAGCTCAGCTACATGCACATTACACATATACAGCTCTACTGTGTACACATACAGCTCAGCTACATGCACATTACACATATACAGCTCTACTGTGTACACATACAGCTCAGCTACATTACACATATACAGCTCTACTGTGTACACATACAGCTCAGCTACATTACACATATACAGCTCTACTGTGTACACATACAGCTCAGCTACATGCACATTACACATATACAGCTCTACTGTGTACACATACAGCTCAGCTACATGCACATTACACATATACAGCTCAGCTACATGTATATTACACATATACAGCTCTACTGTGTACACATACAGCTCAGCTATATGCACATTACACATATACAGCTCTACTGTGTACACATACAGCTCAGCTACATGCACATTACACATATACAGCTCAACTACATGTACATTACACATATACAGCTCTACTGTACACATACAGCTCAGCTACATGTATATTACACATATATACAGCTCTACTGTGTACACATACAGCTCAGATACATGTACATTACACATATACAGCTCTACTGTGTACACATACAGCTCAGCTACATGTACATTACACATATACAGCTCTACTGTGTACACATACAGCTCATCTACATGTACATTACACATATACAGCTCTACTGTACACATACAGCTCAGCTACATGTACATTACACATATACAGCTCTACTGTGTACACATACAGCTCAGCTACATGTACATTACACATATACAGCTCTACTGTGTACACATACAGCTCAGCTACATGTACATTACACATATACAGCTCTACTGTGTACACATACAGCTCAGCTACATGCACATTACACATATACAGCTCTACTGTGTACACATACAGCTCAGCTACATGCACATTACACATATACAGCTCTACTGTGTACACATACAGCTCAGCTACATGCACATTACACATATACAGCTCTACTGTGTACACATACAGCTCAGCTACATGTACATTACACATATACAGCTCTACTGTGTACACATACAGCTCAGCTACATGTACATTACACATATACAGCTCTACTGTGTACACATACAGCTCAGCTACATGTACATTACACATATACAGCTCTACTGTGTACACATACAGCTCAGCTACATGTACATTACACATATACAGCTCTACTGTGTACACATAAAGCTCAGCTACATGCACATTACACATATATACAGCTCTACTGTGTACACATACAGCTCAGCTACATGTACATTACACATATACAGCTCTACTGTGTACACATACAGCTCAGCTACATGCACATTACACATATACAGCTCTGCTGTGTACACATACAGCTCAGCTACATGTACATTACACATATACAGCTCTACTGTGTACACATACAGCTCAGCTACATGTACATTACACATATACAGCTCTACTGTGTACACATACAGCCCAGCTACATGTACATTACACATATACAGCTCTACTGTGTACACATACAGCTCAGCTACATGTACATTACACATATACAGCTCTACTGTGTACACATACAGCTCAGCTACATGCACATTACACATATACAGCTCTACTGTGTACACATACAGCTCAGCTACATGCACATTACACATATACAGCTCTACAGTGTACACATACAGCTCAGCTACATGTACATTACACATATACAGCTCTACAGTGTACACATACAGCTCAGCTACATGTACATTACACATATACAGCTCTACTGTGTACACATACAGCTCAGCTACATGTACATTACACATATACAGCTCTACTGTGTACACATACAGCTCAGCTACATGTACATTACACATATACAGCTCTACTGTGTACACATACAGCTCAGCTACATGTACATTACACATATACAGCACTACTGTGTACACATACAGCTCAGCTACATGCACATTACACATATACAGCTCTACTGTGTACACATACAGCTCAGCTACATGTACATTACACATATACAGCTCTACTGTGTACACATACAGCTCAGCTACATGTACATTACACACATACAGCTCTACTGTGTACACATACAGCTCAGCTACATGTACATTACACATATACAGCTCTACTGTGTACACATACAGCTCAGCTACATGTACAATACACACATACAGCTCTATTGTGTACACATACAGCTCAGCTACATGTACATTACACATACAGCTCTACTGTGTACACATACAGCACAGCTACATGCACATTACACATATACAGCTCTACTGTGTACACATACAGCTCAGCTACATGTACATTACAGATATACAGCTCTACTGTGTACACATACAGCTCAGCTACATGTACATTACACATATACAGCTCTACTGTGTACACATACAGCTCAGCTACATGTACATTACACACATACAGCTCTACTGTGTACACATACAGCTCAGCTACATGCACATTACACACATACAGCTCTACTGTGTACACATACAGCTCAGCTACATGCACATTACACACAGCTCTGCTGTGTACACATACAGCTCAGCTACATATATATTACACATATACAGCTCAGCTACATGTACATTACACATATACAGCTCTACTGTGTACACATACAGCTCAACTACATGCACATTACACATATACAGCTCTACTGTGTACACATACAGCTCAGCTACATGCACATTACACATATACAGCTCTACTGTGTACACATACAGCTCAGCTACATGCACATTACACATATACAGCTCAGCTACATGTATATTACACATACAGCTCTACTGTGTACACATACAGCTCAGCTATATGCACATTACACATATACAGCTCTACTGTGTACACATACAGCTCAGCTACATTACACATATACAGCTCTACTGTGTACACATACAGCTCAGCTACATTACACATATACAGCTCTACTGTGTACACATACAGCTCAGCTACATGCACATTACACATATACAGCTCTACTGTGTACACATACAGCTCAGCTACATGCACATTACACATATACAGCTCTACTGTGTACACATACAGCTCAGCTACATGTACATTACACATATACAGCTCTACTGTGTACACATACAGCTCAGCTACATGTACACTACACATATACAGCTCTACTGTGTACACATACAGCTCAGCTACATGTACATTACACATATACAGCTCTACTGTGTACACATACAGCTCAGCTACATGTACATTACACATATACAGCTCCACTGTGTACACATACAGCTCAGCTACATGTACATTACACATATACAGCTCTACTGTGTACACATACAGCTCAGCTACATGTACATTACACATATACAGCTCTACTGTGTACACATACAGCTCAGCTACATGTACATTACACATATACAGCTCTACTATACACATACAGCTCAGCTACATGTACATTACACATATACAGCTCTACTGTGTACACATACAGCTCAGCTACATGTACATTACACATATACAGCTCTACTGTGTACACATACAGCTCAGCTACATGTACATTACACATATACAGCTCTACTGTGTACACATACAGCTCAGCTACATGTACATTACACATATACAGCACTACTGTGTACACATACAGCTCAGCTACATGCACATTACACATATACAGCACTACTGTGTACACATACAGCTCAGCTACATGCACATTACACATATACAGCTCTACTGTGTACACATACAGCTCAGCTACATGTACATTACACATATACAGCTCTACTGTGTACACATACAGCTCAGCTACATGTACATTACACATATACAGCTCTACTGTGTACACATACAGCTCAGCTACATGTACATTACACATATACAGCTCTACTGTGTACACATACAGCTCAGCTACATGCACATTACACATATACAGCTCTACTGTGTACACATACAGCTCAGCTACATGTACATGTACATTACACATATACAGCTCTACTGTGTACACATACAGCTCAGCTACATGTACATGTACATTACACATATACAGCTCTACTGTGTACACATACAGCTCAGCTACATGTACATTACACATATACAGCTCTACTGTGTACACATACAGCTCAGCTACATGTACATTACACATATACAGCTCTACTGTGTACACATACAGCTCAGCTACATGTACATTACACATATACAGCTCTACTGTGTACACATACAGCTCAGCTACATGCACATTACACATATACAGCTCTACTGTGTACACATACAGCTCAGCTACATGTACATTACACATATACATCTCTATTGTGTACACATACAGCTCAGCTACATGTACATTACACATATACAGCTCTACTGTGTACACATACAGCTCAGCTACATGTACATTACACATATACAGCTCTACTGTGTACACATACAGCTCAGCTACATTACACATATACAGCTCTACTGTGTACACATACAGCTCAGCTACATGCACATTACACATATACAGCTCTACTGTGTACACATACAGCTCAGCTACATGTACATTACACATATACAGCTCTACTGTGTACACATACAGCTCAGCTACATTACACATATACAGCTCTACTGTGTACACATACAGCTCAGCTACATGCACATTACACATATACAGCTCTACTGTGTACACATACAGCTCAGCTACATGTACATTACACATATACAGCTCTACTGTGTACACATACAGCTCAGCTACATGCACATTACACATATACAGCTCTACTGTGTACACATACAGCTCAGCTACATGTACATTACACATATACAGCTCTACTGTGTACACATACAGCTCAGCTACATGTACATTACACATATACAGCTCTACTGTGTACACATACAGCTCAGCTACATGCACATTACACACAGCTCTACTGTGTACACATACAGCTCAGCTACATGCACATTACACATATACAGCTCTACTGTGTACACATACAGCTCAGCTACATGTACATTACACATATGCAGCTCTACTGTGTACACATACAGCTCAGCTACATGTACAATACACATAAACAGCTCTACTGTGTACACAAACAGCTCAGATACATGTACATTACACATATACAGCTCTACTGTGTACACATACAGCTCAGCTACATGTACATTACACATACAGCTCAGCTACATGTACATTACACATATACAGCTCTACTGTGTACACATACAGCTCAGCAACATGTACATTACACATATACAGCTCAACTGTGTACACATACAGCTCAGCTACATGTACATTACACATATACAGCTCTACTGTGTACACATACAGCTCAGCTACATTACACATACAGCTCAGCTACATGCACATTACACATATACAGCTCTACTGTGTACACATACAGCTCAGCTACATGTACATTACACATATACAGCTCTACTATGTACACATACAGCTCATCTACATGTACATTACACATATACAGCTCTACTGTGTACACATACAGCTCAGCTACATGTACATTACACATATACAGCTCTACCGTGTACACATACAGCTCAGCTACATGTATATTACACATATACAGCTCTACTGTGTACACATACAGCTCAGCTACATGTACATTACACATATACAGCTCTACTGTGTACACATACAGCTCAGCTACATGCACATTACACACATACAGCTCTACTGTGTACACATACAGCTCAGCTACATGCACATTACACACAGCTCTGCTGTGTACACATACAGCTCAGCTACATGTACATTACACATATACAGCTCTACTGTGTACACATACAGCTCAACTACATGCACATTACACATATACAGCTCTACTGTGTACACATACAGCTCAGCTACATGCACATTACACATATACAGCTCTACTGTGTACACATACAGCTCAGCTACATGCACATTACACATATACAGCTCTACTGTGTACACATACAGCTCAGCTACATTACACATATACAGCTCTACTGTGTACACATACAGCTCAGCTACATTACACATATACAGCTCTACTGTGTACACATACAGCTCAGCTACATGCACATTACACATATACAGCTCTACTGTGTACACATACAGCTCAGCTACATGCACATTACACATATACAGCTCAGCTACATGTATATTACACATATACAGCTCTACTGTGTACACATACAGCTCAGCTATATGCACATTACACATATACAGCTCTACTGTGTACACATACAGCTCAGCTACATGCACATTACACATATACAGCTCTACTGTGTACACATAAAGCTCAGCTACATGCACATTACACATATACAGCTCAACTACATGTACATTACACATATACAGCTCTACTGTACACATACAGCTCAGCTACATGTATATTACACATATATACAGCTCTACTGTGTACACATACAGCTCAGATACATGTACATTACACATATACAGCTCTACTGTGTACACATACAGCTCAGCTACATGTACATTACACATATACAGCTCTACTGTGTACACATACAGCTCATCTACATGTACATTACACATATACAGCTCTACTGTACACATACAGCTCAGCTACATGTACATTACACATATACAGCTCTACTGTGTACACATACAGCTCAGCTACATGTACATTACACATATACAGCTCTACTGTGTACACATACAGCTCAGCTACATGCACATTACACATATACAGCTCTACTGTGTACACATACAGCTCAGCTACATGTACATTACACATATACAGCTCTACTGTGTACACATACAGCTCAGCTACATGTACATTACACATATACAGCTCTACTGTGTACACATACAGCTCAGCTACATGTACATTACACATATACAGCTCTACTGTGTACACATACAGCTCAGCTACATGTACATTACACATATACAGCTCTACAGTGTACACATACAGCTCAGCTACATGTACATTACACATATACAGCTCTACAGTGTACACATACAGCTCAGCTACATGTACATTACACATATACAGCTCTGTGTACACATACAGCTCAGCTACATGTACATTACACATATACAGCTCTACTGTGTACACATACAGCTCAGCTACATGTACATTACACATATACAGCTCTACTGTGTACACATACAGCTCAGCTACATTACACATACAGCTCAGCTACATGCACATTACACATATACAGCTCTACTGTGTACACATACAGCTCAGCTACATGTACATTACACATATACAGCTCTACTATGTACACATACAGCTCATCTACATGTACATTACACATATACAGCTCTACTGTGTACACATACAGCTCAGCTACATGTACATTACACATATACAGCTCTACCGTGTACACATACAGCTCAGCTACATGTATATTACACATATACAGCTCTACTGTGTACACATACAGCTCAGCTACATGTACATTACACATATACAGCTCTACTGTGTACACATACAGCTCAGCTACATGCACATTACACACATACAGCTCTACTGTGTACACATACAGCTCAGCTACATGCACATTACACACAGCTCTGCTGTGTACACATACAGCTCAGCTACATGTACATTACACATATACAGCTCTACTGTGTACACATACAGCTCAACTACATGCACATTACACATATACAGCTCTACTGTGTACACATACAGCTCAGCTACATGCACATTACACATACACAGCTCTACTGTGTACACATACAGCTCAGCTACATGCACATTACACATATACAGCTCTACTGTGTACACATACAGCTCAGCTACATTACACATATACAGCTCTACTGTGTACACATACAGCTCAGCTACATTACACATATACAGCTCTACTGTGTACACATACAGCTCAGCTACATGCACATTACACATATACAGCTCTACTGTGTACACATACAGCTCAGCTACATGCACATTACACATATACAGCTCAGCTACATGTATATTACACATATACAGCTCTACTGTGTACACATACAGCTCAGCTATATGCACATTACACATATACAGCTCTACTGTGTACACATACAGCTCAGCTACATGCACATTACACATATACAGCTCTACTGTGTACACATAAAGCTCAGCTACATGCACATTACACATATACAGCTCAACTACATGTACATTACACATATACAGCTCTACTGTACACATACAGCTCAGCTACATGTATATTACACATATATACAGCTCTACTGTGTACACATACAGCTCAGATACATGTACATTACACATATACAGCTCTACTGTGTACACATACAGCTCAGCTACATGTACATTACACATATACAGCTCTACTGTGTACACATACAGCTCATCTACATGTACATTACACATATACAGCTCTACTGTACACATACAGCTCAGCTACATGTACATTACACATATACAGCTCTACTGTGTACACATACAGCTCAGCTACATGTACATTACACATATACAGCTCTACTGTGTACACATACAGCTCAGCTACATGTACATTACACATATACAGCTCTACTGTGTACACATACAGCTCAGCTACATGCACATTACACATATACAGCTCTACTGTGTACACATACAGCTCAGCTACATGCACATTACACATATACAGCTCTACTGTGTACACATACAGCTCAGCTACATGCACATTACACATATACAGCTCTACTGTGTACACATACAGCTCAGCTACATGTACATTACACATATACAGCTCTACTGTGTACACATACAGCTCAGCTACATGTACATTACACATATACAGCTCTACTGTGTACACATACAGCTCAGCTACATGTACATTACACATATACAGCTCTACTGTGTACACATACAGCTCAGCTACATGTACATTACACATATACAGCTCTACTGTGTACACATAAAGCTCAGCTACATGCACATTACACATATATACAGCTCTACTGTGTACACATACAGCCCAGCTACATGTACATTACACATATACAGCTCTACTGTGTACACATACAGCTCAGCTACATGTACATTACACATATACAGCTCTACTGTGTACACATACAGCTCAGCTACATGCACATTACACATATACAGCTCTACTGTGTACACATACAGCTCAGCTACATGCACATTACACATATACAGCTCTACAGTGTACACATACAGCTCAGCTACATGTACATTACACATATACAGCTCTACAGTGTACACATACAGCTCAGCTACATGTACATTACACATATACAGCTCTGTGTACACATACAGCTCAGCTACATGTACATTACACATATACAGCTCTACTGTGTACACATACAGCTCAGCTACATGTACATTACACATATACAGCTCTACTGTGTACACATACAGCTCAGCTACATGTACATTACACATATACAGCTCTACTGTGTACACATACAGCTCAGCTACATGCACATTACACACATACAGCTCTACTGTGTACACATACAGCTCAGCTACATGTACATTACACATATACAGCTCTACTGTGTACACATACAGCTCAGCTACATGTACATTACACATATACAGCTCTACTGTGTACACATACAGCTCAGCTACATGTACATTACACATATACAGCTCTATTGTGTACACATACAGCTCAGCTACATGTACATTACACATATACAGCTCTACTGTGTACACATACAGCTCAGCTACATGCACATTACACACAGCTCTGCTGTGTACACATACAGCTCAGCTACATATATATTACACATATACAGCTCAGCTACATGTACATTACACATATACAGCTCTACTGTGTACACATACAGCTCAACTACATGCACATTACACATATACAGCTCTACTGTGTACACATACAGCTCAGCTACATGCACATTACACATATACAGCTCTACTGTGTACACATACAGCTCAGCTACATGCACATTACACATATACAGCTCAGCTACATGTATATTACACATACAGCTCTACTGTGTACACATACAGCTCAGCTATATGCACATTACACATATACAGCTCTACTGTGTACACATACAGCTCAGCTACATTACACATATACAGCTCTACTGTGTACACATACAGCTCAGCTACATTACACATATACAGCTCTACTGTGTACACATACAGCTCAGCTACATGCACATTACACATATACAGCTCTACTGTGTACACATACAGCTCAGCTACATGCACATTACACATATACAGCTCTACTGTGTACACATACAGCTCAGCTACATGTACATTACACATATACAGCTCTACTGTGTACACATACAGCTCAGCTACATGTACACTACACATATACAGCTCTACTGTGTACACATACAGCTCAGCTACATGTACACTACACATATACAGCTCTACTGTGTACACATACAGCTCAGCTACATGTACATTACACATATACAGCTCTACTGTGTACACATACAGCTCAGCTACATGTACATTACACATATACAGCTCCACTGTGTACACATACAGCTCAGCTACATGTACATTACACATATACAGCTCTACTGTGTACACATACAGCTCAGCTACATGTACATTACACATATACAGCTCTACTGTGTACACATACAGCTCAGCTACATGTACATTACACATATACAGCTCTACTATACACATACAGCTCAGCTACATGTACATTACACATATACAGCTCTACTGTGTACACATACAGCTCAGCTACATGTACATTACACATATACAGCTCTACTGTGTACACATACAGCTCAGCTACATGTACATTACACATATACAGCTCTACTGTGTACACATACAGCTCAGCTACATGTACATTACACATATACAGCTCTACTGTGTACACATACAGCTCAGCTACATGTACATTACACATATACAGCACTACTGTGTACACATACAGCTCAGCTACATGCACATTACACATATACAGCACTACTGTGTACACATACAGCTCAGCTACATGCACATTACACATATACAGCTCTACTGTGTACACATACAGCTCAGCTACATGTACATTACACATATACAGCTCTACTGTGTACACATACAGCTCAGCTACATGTACATGTACATTACACATATACAGCTCTACTGTGTACACATACAGCTCAGCTACATGTACATGTACATTACACATATACAGCTCTACTGTGTACACATACAGCTCAGCTACATGTACATTACACATATACAGCTCTACTGTGTACACATACAGCTCAGCTACATGTACATTACACATATACAGCTCTACTGTGTACACATACAGCTCAGCTACATGTACATTACACATATACAGCTCTACTGTGTACACATACAGCTCAGCTACATTACACATATACAGCTCTACTGTGTACACATACAGCTCAGCTACATTACACATATACAGCTCTACTGTGTACACATACAGCTCAGCTACATGCACATTACACATATACAGCTCTACTGTGTACACATACAGCTCAGCTACATGTACATTACACATATACAGCTCTACTGTGTACACATACAGCTCAGCTACATTACACATATACAGCTCTACTGTGTACACATACAGCTCAGCTACATGCACATTACACATATACAGCTCTACTGTGTACACATACAGCTCAGCTACATGTACATTACACATATACAGCTCTACTGTGTACACATACAGCTCAGCTACATGCACATTACACATATACAGCTCTACTGTGTACACATACAGCTCAGCTACATGTACATTACACATATACAGCTCTACTGTGTACACATACAGCTCAGCTACATGTACATTACACATATACAGCTCTACTGTGTACACATACAGCTCAGCTACATACACATATACAGCTCTACTGTGTACACATACAGCTCAGCTACATGTACATTACACATATACAGCTCTACTGTGTACACATACAGCTCAGCTACATGTACATTACACATATACAGCTCTACTGTGTACACATACAGCTCAGCTACATGCACATTACACACAGCTCTGCTGCAGACATATATAACACACACATACACAGCTCTGCACCACGCACATCACACACACACAGCTCTGCTGCATACACATAACTTCAGCTCATCCAGCAGCGATCACAACCAGCACAGCAGAGTCCTGCATACACTGAGCAGATGAGCCTAGAGCAGCAGCCCCTGATCATGTGACTCCTCCTCCTCCATGTGACTGATCACATGACGGTGACATCATCGCAGGTCCTGTAAGCACACGGCTCCTGTACAGTCTGCAGGTGGAGGTATATACGGTTGTGGTGACATCAGGAGCGCTGGGGGAGGGGACATTACTATTAACCCCTTCAGGTCCACAAGGTCTTATGACTTAAGGAGGAAGATCACAAGATCCAGAACTTTCTGTGTATTTGTCTCTTTCTTTCTCTGTTGTTGTTTCTATTAGCAGCCGCCATTTCTCATCGTCTCCTCTTCTTCCCTTCAGGTTTCTCCAATCCAGGATCCTCTGCTGATATCTTCTATATAAGAGAATTCTCCTGGATGACCCATCAACCATGGAGAGAGACAGGAACAAGATGGCCGACAGGATCATAAACCTCACCCTACAGATACTCTTCCGACTTACTGGAGAGGTGAGGGATTCTGGGAGTGATGTCACATGACCTCATTCTTATCTATGTAATAACAGATGGATATGACTGGAGAGGTGAGGGATTCTGGGAGTGATGTCACATGACCTCATTCTTATCTATGTAATAACAGATGGATATGACCGGAGAGGTGAGGGATTCTGGGAGTGATGTCACATGACCTCATTCTTATCTATGTAATAACAGATGGATATGACTGGAGAGGTGAGGGATTTTGGGAGTGATGTCACATGACCTCATTCTTATCTATGTAATAACAGATGGATATGACTGGAGAGGTGAGGGATTCTGGGAGTGATGTCACATGACCTCATTATTATCTATGTAATAACAGATGGATATGACTGGAGAGGTGAGGGATTCTGGGAGTGATGTCACATGACCTCATTCTTATCTATGTAATAACAGATGGATATGACTGGAGAGTTGAAGGATTCTGGGAGTGATGTCACATGACCTCATTCTTATCTATGTAATAACAGATGGATATGACTGGAGAGGTGAGGGATTCTGGGAGTGATGTCACATGACCTCATTCTTATCTATGTAATAACAGATGGATATGACCGGAGAGGTGAGGGATTCTGGGAGTGATGTCACATGACCTCATTCTTATCTATGTAATAACAGATGGATATGACTGGAGAGGTGAGGGATTCTGGGAGTGATGTCACATGACCTCATTATTATCTATGTAATAACAGATGGATATGACTGGAGAGGTGAGGGATTCTGGGAGTGATGTCACATGACCTCATTCTTATCTATGTAATAACAGATGGATATGACCGGAGAGGTGAGGGATTCTGGGAGTGATATCACATGACCTCATTCTTATCTATGTAATAACAGATGGATATGACCAGAAAGGTGAGGGATTCTGGGAGTGATGTCACATGACCTCATTCTTATCTATGTAATAACAGATGGATATGACTGGAGAGGTGAGGGATTCTGGGAGTGATGTCACATGACCTCATTCTTATCTATGGAATAACAGATGGATATGACTGGAGAGGTGAGGGATTCTGGGAGTGATGTCACATGACCTCATTCTTATCTATGTAATAACAGATGATATGACTGGAGAGGTGAGGGATTCTGGGAGTGATGTCACATGACCTCATTCTTATCTATGTAATAACAGATGGATATGACTGAAGAGGTGAGGGATTCTGGGAGTGATGTCACATGACCTCATTCTTATCTATGTAATAACAGATGGATATGACTGAAGAGGTGAGGGATTCTGGGAGTGATGTCACATGACCTCATTCTTATCTATGTAATAACAGATGGATATGACTGGAGAGGTGAGGGATTCTGGGAGTGATGTTCACATGACCTCATTCTTATCTATGTAATAACAGATGGATATGACTGGAGAGGTGAGGGATTCTGGGAATGTATGTAGTGATATTAATGTGTCTCTCCATTCACAGGATTACACAGTAGTGAAGAAGTCCTCTAGTGGGCGCTGTCGGGCCCCTGTGTATGAAGAATGGGGAAGAACCCTGAGCCCAATCCCGGGGGCCCCACCTCACTCCCTGATACATGAGGAAATGGATGAACAGAAGATCCGAGAACTCATCAACAAGATGATGGAGCTGCTGACTGGAGAGGTGACCCTGCTGGGACATTATACAGTAATGGAGGGGTCTGGTGATGACTGGAGGGGTGACACTGCTGGGACATTATACAGTAATGGGGGGGTCTGGTGATGACTGGAGAGGTGACACTGCTGGGACATTATACAGTAATGGAGGGGTCTGGTGATGACTGGAGAGGTGACACTGCTGGGACATTATACAGTAATGGAGGGGTCTGGTGATGACTGGAGAGGTGACACTGCTGGGACATTATACAGTAATGGAGGGGTCTGGTGATGACTGGAGAGGTGACACTGCTGGGACATTATACAGTAATGGAGGGGTCTGGTGATGACTGGAGAGGTGACACTGCTGGGACATTATAAGGTAATGGAGGGGTCTGGTGATGACTAGAGAGGTGACACTGCTGGGACATTATATAGTAATGGAGGGGTCTGGTGATGACTGGAGAGGTGACACTGCTGGGACATTATACAATAATGGAGGGGTCTGGTGATGACTGGAGAGGTGACCCTGCTGGGACATTATATAGTAATGGAGGTGTCTGGTGATGACTGGAGAGGTGACCCTGCTGGGACATTATACAGTAATGGAGGGGTCTGGTGATGACTGGAGAGGTGACACTGCTGGGACATTATACAGTAATGGAGGTGTCTGGTGATGACTGGAGAGGTGACACTGCTGGGACATTATACAGTAATGGAGGGGTCTGGTGATGACTGGAGAGGTGACACTGCTGGGACATTATACAGTAATGGAGGGGTTTGGTGATGACTGGAGAGGTGACACTGCTGGGACATTATACAGTAATGGAGGGGTCTGGTGATGACTGGAGAGGTGAGACTGCTGGGACATTATACAGTAATGGAGGGGTCTGGTGATGACTGAAGAGGTGACACTGCTGGGACATTATACAGTAATGGAGGGGTCTGGTGATGACTGGAGAGGTAACATTGCTGGGATATTATACAGTAATGGAGGAGTCTGGTGATGACTGGAGAGGTGACACTGCTGGGAATGCTGGGACATTTTACAGCATACAATATTTCTTCCACATCTAATGAATCAGGGTGAAGATCCGAACAATATTATTGCTCCAGAGACAGATGTGAGCGGTGGTGAGCAGTATAAAGAAGACATTCCTACAGGGAAAGATCTGAAATATATTAATGCTTTAAACATAATAGTAAAAGAAGAAGAAGAAGAGACAGATGTGAGCAGTAATGAGCAGTATAAGGAGGACATTTATACAGGGAAAGATCTGATCTATATTAATGCTACAGACACAAAGGAAGAAGAAGAGACAGATGTGAGCGGTGATGAGCAGTATAAGGAGGACATTCCTACAGGGAAAGATCTGATCTATATTAATGCTACAGACACAAAGGAAGAAGAAGAGACAGATGTGAGCGGTGATGAGCAGTATAAGGAGGACATTCCTACGGGGAAAGATCTTATCTATAGTAATGCTACAGACAAAAAGGAAGAAGAGACAGATGTGAGCAGTGATGAGCAGTATGTGGAGGACATTCTTACAGGTAACCACCAAGGTGAGTAGTAACCACTAAATGTAGAGAACAGTCACAGATTCTGCTCAGTCACCGACTTTAATAATTGTCTATGAAATTTTTTAAAGGGGCACTTCGATAGAATTTTTTTTTTTTTAAATCAACTGGTTCTAGAACATTATTCAGAATTGTAAATTACTTTTATTTAAAAATCTTAATCCTTCTAGTACTTATCAGGTGTTGTATCCTGCAGAGAAAGTTGTGTAGTTCTTTCAGTCTGACCACAGTGCTCCCTGCTGATACTTCTGTCCGTATCAGGAACTGTCCAGTGCAGGAGAGGTTCGCTATAGGGAGTGTCTCCTACTCTGGACAGTTCCTGACATGGACAGAGGTGTCAGCAGAGAGCAGTGTGGTCAGACTGAAAACAACTACACAACTTCCTGTGAAGCATACAGCAGCTGATAAGTTCTGGAAGAATTAAGATTTTTAAATAAAAGTAATTTAGAAACCTTTTGAACTTTTGGGGACCAGGTGATATAAAATAAATTGTGTTCCACCGGAGTACCCCTTTAAGCCCTGTGTCCTGTCAGTCTTTTCTGCTGTATATTCCTTTATTCAGTCAGAATATAAACTATAAATGATGAGAATGTGAGACGGTTGAGAATATAATAAAGGTGATTTGTTCTGATCATCTCCATCTGGTTTTGTGGTTCCTGACATTACACAAGGGCCATGAATCCGGATGATGCAGACAATCCACCAGCACCAAACATTTTCACTATAATGGATCTGCAGGATCAGAGGATTGAGCAATTGGCACTTGTAATGCAGACGCTTTAGAATCGTACGTCTCCCCTAGAGCCTCCTGTGCCTCAACCGGCAGCCACCTACGCTCCTGCTCCGGCAACTATTTCTGCTGCCATAGAAGCCATTGCCTCCTGTGGGTTTACTGGATCTGCCCCGCTTCCCCAGCATTATGGGGGCGATCCTAATGAATGTAGAGGCTCCCTGAACCAAGTGGGCATTTATCTGGAAATGGTCCTGCAGTCCTGTCCTAAGGATAGAAGTAAGGTAGGATTCCTGATCTCCCTCCTTACTGATAACGCTCTATTCCGGGTGAATCCTCTTTGGAGACTGATAAACGTATTATCTACGACTACAGAGAGTTTGTTGTGTCCTTTAAACAGATATTTTCAGTTGAGTTCTTTATTCTAAAATCTTATATAGAAGGGAAGATAATAAGGGTCCCTCTAATGCCCTAACAGATAATGCACACCCTTGGTGTAAAATTAAATGATATCCACAAATAGAGTACACCAATTAGGTAAATGAATAAAACATAACTTTTACTTATAAATCAAAACATAAAATAAATCAAATATAAGGTTACCGTAATATCACCATCAATGTGGGGGAATGGGGAAAAGGGTACAGGTGAATACCTAGTCTTGGCTACCTACAATGGGCCCTTCCTAATATAGTGTGGATAGGGTAAGGGAATTAAAAGCAGATGGTGGCAGAACTCCAACGCGTTTCATCCTGTAATGTGCAGGACTCATCAGGGAGTAGACATAAATTGGTAATACTATCAATATTCAAGATCTGGTACCAATGAACAGTAACACATATAGGATAGAAAGCAAGTTAGGTCAGTCAGGCACTGTCGTATGCAGTCAGTAATGCGGTCAGGTGGTAAGGAATAGTGACAAGGAGGATGTAACATAAAGCATTAAACAATAGACACTGTAACACCAATGCAAGATCAGAATTATTAAATAATATAAAATGAAATCCCAGGGGATCCAAATTTAAACCAAGATGTACTGCACCCCTATCAGATAGGTACTGGATGATTGTTGTAATAGTAATAAAAGGTGTAACAGCGCAATAAAGATGGTCTCTATAGTCAGCAGAGGATATCGCCGGTGATCCCTCAAGGTGGAGGACGCCACCTGGAGGGATCACCGGCGATATCCTCTGCTGTCTCATCTACCCCACTTGGGTTATAGGTGATTTCACCTACCTGCACTGTGGTTTTTGGCTGTTACCTCCTTGAAGTACCCACTTTAGCCACTAGCAGTCTTTTTGCATTATTGTGCATTTGGGTTTATACCTGTACCTTAATCATCCGGTACAACCAGGTCCGTGACTGGTCCGTGAATCTAGTGACTATAGAGACCGTCTTTATTGCGCTCTTACACCTTTTATTACTATTACAACAAACATCCAGTACCTATCTGATAGGGGCGCTGTACATCTTGGTTTAAATTTGGATCCCCTGGGATTTCATTTTATATTATTTAATAATTCTGATCTTGCATTGGTGTTACAGTGTCTATTGTTTAATGCTTTATGTTACATCCTCCTTGTCACTATTCCTTACCACCTGACCGCATTACTGACTGCATCCGACAGTGCCTGACTGACCTAACTTGCTTTCTATCCTACATGTGTTACTGTTCATTGGTACCAGATCTTGAATATTGATAGTATTACCAATTTATGTCTACTCTATGTGTACTCTATTTGTGGATATGAGTTCTGTATTCTAGCAGCAGAAGTGTGCTGGGATAAGGAAGCGCTGGTGGACATGTTCTCTCGTGGACTCTCCGATATTATAAAAGATGAGATTGTGGCAAGAGATCTCAAGGAGATATTGTCTTCCACCATCCTAATTGACACTCCCATGTCTCCCTCACCTCCCATGCCTCCCCTCACCTCCCATGCCTCCCTCACCTCCCATGTCTCCCTCACCTCTCATGTCTCCCTCACCTCCCATGTCTCCCTCACCTCTCATGTCTCCCTCACCTCCCATGTCTCCCTCACCTCTCATGCCTCCCTCATCTCCCATGCCTCCTGTTTCCAAAACATCTGAAGGGATCGAACCAATGCATCTCAGGACCACCCCGCTTCCCGCAGTGCAGTCGAATGACTAAACCCCCCTCCCCAATAATAATTTTATTTTAAGCTTTTTAATATTGTTATGAAAAGCAGTAAAGCATAAAGAAAACTATGCAAATTAGATATCGATGTGATTGCATTGACCTGTAAAATAATTTTACCACACACTTAATGACAACAGTCATAACAACGAAAGATCGGTCCCGCAAAAAATAAAAAGCTCTCAAACAGCTCTTAGGAGAGGAGAAAAAATTAAAACGCAAAAGCTTAAATTATCTGGGTTGTTAAGGGGTTAATACTCAAAAATAAAATCAGTTTTTTTCTTGGCAGATTCTTGTACCAGGAGATCAGAGGAGAATCTTATATCTTCAGATTATAAAGCAGATGATTATATCACACAAGATACATATGAAGAACATTCCATTATCCCAGATACACCCTCAGCCCTTCACAGCCAAGATCTGTCATCTCATCCTTATATACAGGTCCTGTCTTCTCAGTCATCACAGGATGTTCAGCAAAATAAAGGTCACAGAAGGGGTGTTGGACATCAAGGAGCTCATACAGGAAATAAACCATATTCATGCTCAGAATGTGGGAAATGTTTTACTTTTGAATCACTTCTTGTTATACATCAAAGAACTCATACAGGGGAGAAGCCATTTTCATGTAGAGAATGTGGGAAATGTTTTATTAAGAAATCACATCTTGTTCAACATCAAAGAACTCACACAGGGGAGAAGCCATTTTTATGCTCAGAATGTGGGAAATGTTTTACTTGGAAATCAACTCTTCTTCAGCATCAAAGAACTCACACTGGAGAGAAGCTGCTTTCATGCACAGAATGTGGGAAATGTTTTACTTTTAAATCACTTCTTGTTAATCATCAAAGAACTCATACAGGGGAGAAGCCATTTTCATGTTCAGAATGTGGAAAATGTTTTACTGACAAATCAAGCCTTGTTAAACATCAAAAAACTCACACGGGGGAGAAGCCATTTTCATGTTCAGAATGTGGAAAATGTTTTACTGAGAAATCAAGTCTTGTTAAACATCAAAGAACTCACACAGGGGAGAAGCCATTTTCATGTGCAGAATGTGGGAAATGTTTTACTCAGCAATCAAGTCTTGTTAAACATAAAAGAACTCACACAGGAGAGAAGCCAATTCAGAGCAATAAATGATGCAGATAACACATCTATATATTAACCATGTACATAGGATATCTGACATTTATACATATATCATATACTGCATCTCCAAACTTGTTACCAATTGTTAATAAAAGTTTTCTTTCTTATATTATTTATTATTCTTATATCCATCTACGCACACTGGACTTATAATAAATGTAATATTGTCCCTGACGTTGTATATAGGGAATGTAACGCGTCAGTGTTGTCCCCGCCCCCTTCTCATTATGATTATAGAGACTTTAATTCAAGGCATCAGACAGGATCCGCGCGTCTCCCTTGAAGATCGTCTCTTCTGAACATAAGACGCTGCAGATACTTTTATTTATCACAAACCCTAGACCAGCGTTTCCCGTCTTGACGTCTATTTTCGGTCTCAGATCATAAAATCCATTTTTCTATATGAGAAGTCGTCAATATCTCAGCGTCCCCCGGGTTCAGTAAACATCGGTGTAATTCTTTTCCTTTTCTTTGTCCTCCCCGGGGTATAAAATCCCTAGAGATCTGATCACATCTGGTACAAGATCTCTTTACTTCACACTTTGCGCCATTGTAATGTGACTCAAATAGAGAAACGGAACATGGCCGCACATCCACAACTTGTACTATGATCTTATTGCTTCTCAGTATAAGTTCAGACTAACAGGTTGTTGTAGCTTTTGATCATAACGTACAAGCCCACTCGCCACTGGTGTGGTGCTCTGTTGCGGCCATTGTTGCTGTGGTGCTTTGTCTGTGGGGTGGCTCAGAGCGGGGGCTTGGTCGGGCAGCAGTGGGGCTCCCTGGCCACTGGGTCATTCCCCCCCTGTGGACTTGTTGTCATGGTGATGGTGGTCGCCGCCCAGTGCTACAGCAATTTTAGTTTACGGACCCCCTCATATCAGGTGGCTTTGACGTGGCGAGTGGGCTTGTACGTTTTCATTAAAAGGCAGAATAATAACCTGTTAGTGTGAGATTATACTGAGAAGCAATAAGATCCTAGTACAAGATGTGGATGTGCGGCCATGTTCTGTTTATCTAGTTACATAACCTGTATTGTTATTACTCTCCAGAAATGCCTTCCGGACCCTTTTGATCTCTTTTATGACCGTTGTGGTGTGTACCTGAAAAGGAGGAAGGATCAGCGCTCATGCTGAGGCTTCCCTGTCTCTTCCACAGCCTTCAGAATCTTATTTTTCAAGGTAGAATTGAAAGGGGTACTCCACTGCTCCAGCATTCTGCTTCAGCGCCCCTCACTACGTCACACCATGCCACCTCAATGCAAGTCTATGGGAGGGGGGTGAGGGCTGTCATGCCCCCTCCCATTGAATTGCAGTGTGGGGGCATTGTGTGATGTAGTGAAGGGTGTGGCCGTGACGTCACGACCCCCGCCACCCGCTCCAAGCGTTCTAAACGAATGCCGGGTACTGCACAGATATCACAGGGGTCCCTGCTGATCAGACATCTTATCCCCCCAAGATCAGACCTCTTATCCTCAATCCTTTGGATAGGGAATAAGATGTCTAGGGGCAGAGTACCCCTTTAATCTTTCTACTCTCTTACTACTCTGTGGGTCATGGGGTGTAAAACACTTGTTTGGATACCCAGGGCTCCTATTAAATGCATCATAATTCATCCAGTAAAGTGCGACCTTCATCACTATCAATAACTTCTGGAACTACCTACCATATCCTTCACAATCTGCCCTGCTGCCATCTTTACATCGCCATTTCTCCCCGGATAGGCCTTAGGCCAACCTGAAAAGAGATCCACACACACCAAAAAGTATTCATACCCTCCTCACAAGGAGAGCTAAATATAGTCTATCTGCAGCCGCTAAAACGGGTAAATCCGCCACGTTTAGGAGGCACCTGCACCGCTTTCCCTACATTAGGTCTTGCACAGGTCATGCCGGCCGGTGTTTACCTGGTGACCACTGTGGTAAATCCTGGGGCTATCCAGTGATCACTCTTCAGTGATATTATAGTCATTTTCCAGTTGTGGTGACTCCATGAGTCTCCGGGGCCTTCATTGGGCACAGAACCTTTGGTAGACAGATTTTATCCTTGTTGTTTTTATACAGACCGGTATCATTCAGGGCAGCTCGTTGCTTTACCCACTTGCCCTCCTCGGTGCCTCTGGAGACCTGTTAAGATGGTTGCGTCAACCACATCAGGTCCATTGTGCTTTTCTTACCTGTAATAGAGAAACAGACTTGTCCTGGGCCCTCAGCACCTTAGCAGATTGTTAAACTGCTTTGTCTGTAAGATCCTATCCTCTTGTCTGCTCAGCAGAAAGTGAGAACATTAAAGGGACACTCTGGTGCTACACGGACGGATGGAAATGTGAGAAAATATGTCTTATTCAGCCGTGTTGTTCAGGTCCCTTGAGCTTTAAAGGGGTACTCCGCTGCCCCAGCATTCGGAACATTATGTTCCGAACGCTTGGATCAGGCGGCGGGGATCGTGATATCACGGCCACGCTCCTTGTGACATCACTCCAGGCTCCCTCAATGCAAGTCTATGGGAGGGGGCGTGGCATGAAATCACGAGGGGCATGGCCATGATGTCACGGCCCCGCCGCCAGCACGCAGTGTTCAAAACGAATGCTGAGTGATGCACAGAGATCGCGGGGATCATAGCTGTGTGACCCCCACAATCAAAGATCTTATCCCCTAAACTTTGGATAGGAGATAAGATGTCTAGGGGCGGAGTACCCCTTTAAATGATGTCTAACAAGTCCTTTCCTTGAACGGAGAGCGCACAGCTGGCTTCAGCCCCTCAGAGAGCTGGGAACCAACCATAGAGCCACCTGGTTAATTCTTCTCCGCACTTCGGCCGAATACAACTTGTTCTTCCCTCTATAACCTAAGGAAGGACCCTGTGTAGAGTAGGAGACCCCACTAATCTAACACCTATAGGATCAGAATGTCCTAGAAGCCAGAAGATAGAAGTGATTTTATATGTCTAATCTGCTCATGTCCTGTTACCTTGTAGCCATATATGAGACTCTTTTCCTCCCATGTAAAATTATAGAGATGACATCGCTGGATCGGTGACTACGTTATAAAAGAAAAACGTATTTTTCCCAATGTCTCTTTTATTGTTAACAAAAGATTAAAGAAAGTAACAAATCACCGTTACACCACAATAATATTCATATTGCCCCAATAATACATAAATTACAAACAAACTCTTTATAAAAGAAATAAATAAATAAATAAATAGGAAAATAAATAGATAAACCCGACGTCTTGGATAAAACATAATAAATAATTATTTAATGAAAAGGTTCTAATATAAATATGGCGCAACAACATATTTATAATGCAGCATACTACATACGGGGGAGTACTGGAGAAAGACCTGGATTTCTTTTTCTAGACAAATATGTCCCCAGATACACGTCCTGGGCTCCTCTGGATCACTGGGGTACATTAGAGGGTCATTTATTCAACTTGGACATGCGTACAAGAAACAAGATAACACACGACTAGACATGTTAAAGGGATACTCCGCTCCCCATTTAGTTTCGAACGCTGGGTGAGGGCTCCCGTGGTCGCCCCGCCCCCTAATGACATCAAGCCCTGCCCCCTTAACATTAATTCCCCCCCCCCCTCAATGCAAGTCTATGGGAGGGGGTGTGATGGCCATCATGCCCCCTTCCCATAGACTTGCATTGAGGGGGCGGGGCGTGGCGTCACGGGGGCAAGGAGTGATGTCATGAGGGGACAGGGTGACCACAGAAGCCCGCACCCAGTGTTTGGAACTAAATGTTCCGGACACTGGGGAGCAGAGTACCCCTTTAATAAATGAGCAACAAGAATTTGGAAACCAGAATAATGACATCACTCATTTTACCGTATAATGTACGGCGAACCTAAAAAATAATTATTTTTTTGTGATAAAATTTAAATGAAAACAACAATATTGCAAATTTTGGAGGGTTTCGTTTTCACGCTGTAGACTTTACGGTAAAGATTACATGTTTTCCATATTCTGTTGGTCAATACAATAAAAATGATCCCCATGATTATTGACTTATTTTCTTTAATGTTTGCACTGTTCACCGTACGGGATCATTTATCCATTTACGCACATGGCGATACCAAATATGTTTATTGATTTCTTTTTATTATGCTTTTTGGGGGTAAAATGGGATTTACATTTTATTGGGGGAGGGGATTTTTCAATTTTTTTTAATTAGTTTAAAAAAAATTTTTTGTACACATTTTATGTCCCCATAGGGGACTATTTATAGCAATAATTAGATTGCTAATACTGTTCAGTGTTATACATAGGACATAGCACTGATCAGTATTATCGGCGATCTTTGCTCTGGTCTGCTCGATCTCAGACCAGAGCAGAGGTTTAGTGAACCTCCGTCCGCCATTATGGATGATCGGATCCCCGCGCAGTGCCGCGGGCAATATAGTCATCCATTTAAACACACGCATTGCTGCAGATGATGTGATCTGTATTGATCAAGGCATCTGAGGGGTTAATGGCGGTATCAGTGCGATCGCTGATGTCCACCATTACTGGCAGGGTCCCTGGCTGCTGATAGCAGGCGGGTCCTGCAGTGTATGATGCCGTTGCGGTCATGTAAATGGACGTAAATGGACGTCCTGGTGTGTGAAGTACCCTGCACCACGACGTACATTCACGTTAAGGGGTTAAATATGGATTTAAAAATATACACTAAAATTCTAGTCTTTCCATGTTGATGCCTCAGTTGGTTTATTAAAGGTCGCCAAACATGTGACAACACCGGGAGAATCTTGAACCTACTCCATGATGTGGCGCTGGAGGAGGAGTCTACTGTTTCGGTCGCTGGATGCTGAGAAGGGATTGGACCGTATAAACCGGTGGTTTACCTTCTCACCATCCAGCAGAGGGGGATGGGGAGGACTTTTTGGATGCAGTAAAAGCTCTATATACAGCCCCATATGCTGGGGTCTTTACATACAGAGAATTATCACAAGAATTTATGATTAGTAACAGGACCCGACAAGGTCCCCCCCACCCCCCCCCCCGTCCCCTTTTATCCTCTCCCCCCGTCCCCTTTTATCCTCTGCATAGAACCTATAGCTCAAGCAGTTCCACAAGATCCTGGTATTTCTGGGGTCTCAATAGGAGAAGGAACCAGACAATCTCCCTCTATGCAGAAGACATAATATTCACCCGACAACAAGAGTCATTGCCTAAGTTTCTATCACTGAAGGATTTCAGCAGGATCTCTTATTACAAGCTTAAAGGGGCATTCCAGTTAAAAACTATTTTTTCATATCAGCTGCTAAAGTTGAGTTGTTCTTTTTGTCTGAGCACAGTGCTCTCTGCTGACACCTCTGTCTATGTCAGGAACTGTCCAGAGCAGGAGAGGTTTGCTATGGGGATTTGCTCCTACTCTGCACAGTTCCTGAGACAGACAGAGGTGTCAGCAGAGAGCACTGTGCTCAAACAGAAAAGAACAACTCAACTTCAGCAGCTGATAAGTACTGGAAGGATTAAGATTTTTTTTAATAGAAGTAATTTACAAATCTGTTTAACTTTCTGGAGCCAGTTGATGTGTTTTTTTAACTGGAATACTCCTTTAACTCCTTGAGGACTTAGGGGTTTTCCATTTTTGCACTTTCGTTTTTCCTACTCACTTTTTAAAAATCATAACCCTTTCAATTTTGCACCTACAGATCCATATGAGGGCTTTTTTTTTTTGCACCACCAATTCTATTTTGTAATGACATCAATCATTTTACCCAAAAATCTACAGCGAAACGGAAAAAAAAAATCATTGTGCGACAAAATGAAAATAAAAAATACAATTTTCTAACGTTTTATGGGCTTCCATTTCTACACAGTACATTTTCCGGTAAAAATGACCCCTTATCATTATCCTGTAGGTCCATACGATTAAAATGATACCCTACTTATATAGGTGATTTTGTCGGACTTCTGGAAAAAATCATAACTACATGCAGGAAAATGTATATGTTTAAAATTCTCATCTTCTGACCCCTATAACTGTAATTTTCCACGTACAGGGCGGTATGAGGGCTCATTTTTTTTGCGCCGTGATCTGAAGTTTTTATCGGTACCATTTTTGTTTTGATCTGACTTTTTGATTGATTTTTAATAATTTTTTTATGGTATAAAAAGTGACCAAAAATACGCTATTTTGGACTTTGGAATTTTTTTTACGTGTTCGCCACTGACAGAGCTGTTTAATTAACGATATATTTTTATAGTTCAGACATTTACGCATGTGGCGATACCACATATGTTTATTTTTATTTATTTATTTTAAATAGGAAAAGGGGGGTGATTTGATCTTTTATTAGGGAAGGGGTTAAATCACATTTATTAACACTTTTTTTTTTTGCAATGTTATTGCCCCCATTAGGAGACTATAATATACAGTACATTGATTGCCAGCACTGATCAATGCTATGCCTTAGCATTGCATTGATCAGTGTTATCGGCGGTCGATTGCTCAAGCCTGGATTTCAGGCTTGGAGCAATCAATCATCGATCGGATGCACCGGAGGCAGGTGAGGGACCCTCCTCTTGTGTCCTTGGTACCCCGCAGTTTTGTTGTGACGGTCCTGATCAGCGCCCTCAGCTAGCTGGAAATGCTATTTTCCTATTTTAAACGCTGCAATCAATTTTTTTTCTTTAAATCAACTGGTGCCAGAAAGTTAAACAGATTTGTAAATTGAAAATCTTAATCCTTCCAGTACTTATCAGCTGCTGTGTGCTCCACAGGAAGTTCTTTTCTGTCTGACCACAGTGCTCTCTGCTGACACCTCTGTCCGTTTTAGGAACTGTCTAGTGCAGGATAGGTTCGCTATGGGGATTTGCTCCTGCTCTGGACAGTTCCTGACATGGACAGAGGTGTCAGCAGAGAGCACTGTGGTCAGACAGAAAGGAAATTAAACAAGAAAAGAACTTCCTGTGGAGCATACAGCAGCTGATAAGTACTGGAAGGATTAAGATTTTTTTTTGTTTAACTTTCTGGCACAAAAATGTTCTCCAGCAGAGTACCCCTTTAACTCATACTAATAGTCATGGGTATGTCTATTATATTGTGGGGGGGGGGGGGGGGGTGTCTATGATAATTGAGGATATGTCTATTATAATTGAGGGTGTGTATTATTTTTTGGGTCTGTCTATTATAATTTAGGGTGTCTCCTTTATAAATGGGGATGTGTCTATTATAATTGAGGGGGCGTCTATTATAAATGGGGATGTGTCTATTATAATTGGGGGTGTCTCCGTTATAAATGGGGATGTGTCTATTATAATTGAGGGGGCGTCTATTATAAATGGGGATGTGTCTATTATAATTGAGGGTGTGTATTATTTTTTGGGTCTGTCTGTTATAATTTAGGGTGTCTCCTTTATAAATGGGGATGTGTCTATTATAATTGAGGGGGCATCTATTATAAATGGGGATGTGTCTATTATAATTTAGGGTGTCTCCTTTATAAATGGGGATGTGTCTATTATAATGGAGGGTGTGTCTATTATAATTCAGGGTGTGTATTATAATTGAGGGTGTGTCTATTATAATTGGGGGTGTGTCTAATATAATTGAGGATGTGTCTATTATAATTGGGGGGGTGTCTAATATAACTGGGGTTGTCTATTATAATTGAGGGTGTGTCTATTATAATTGGGGGGTGTCTATTATAATTGGGGTTGTGTCTAATATACTTGAAGGTTGTCTATTATAATTGGGGGTGTGTATTATAATTGAGGATGTGTATATAATTGGGGTGTGTCTATTATAATTGGGGGGGTGTCTAATATAATTGGGGTTGTCTATTATAATTGAGGGTGTCTCCTTTTATAATAATTCTTTATTTATATAGCGCCCACAGATTCCGCAGCGCTGTACACTCATATTGGTCCCCATTGGGGTCACATATTATTGAAGTGTGGGAGGAAACCGGAGGAAACCCACACAAACATGGAAGAACATACAAACTCTTTGCAGATGTTGTCTTCTGTGCTACAAGGTAACAGTGCAAACCACTGAGCCCCCGTGCTGCCCCATGAGGGGGTTTATCCTAATATATATATATATATATATATATATATATATATATCTGGTTCATTACGAGTCCAATCCTCCTCCCTTGTGGGCCGGTGCAGTGCCGTAGATTGTGATTTGCCATAGATTGTGATGGAGTGACTCAGCAGTTTTCCCTGCTCGAGCGCTCCGCCTCCATCACATTCTATAGGCTGACACTCGCACAACCCCCCAACCATTGGTTACTGCGGGGGCTGGGGGGGCGAGTGTCACGTGACCTATTTAATCATCAGGCATCGCAGCTCACGGCAGCCTCACTTGGGCTATCACAGGGACAGGATCTCTCCCTGTCATAGCCCGAAGCTGCACGGAGCTCTCATGGCTTTTGTGGCCCAATTTCGAGAGCGGTATCGGGCCACAGAAGCCAATCCATTTACTGTTTTATTGTCACCCGCCAGCGCGCTCGCTCGACACCGCTATCGGTATGCCTATGCCTGATAGCGGCGTTATCAGCTTGTCACCCGCCAGCGCGATCGCTCGACAGTGCTATCAGGATCCCTATGCCCGATAGCGCTGACAACCGCTTGCCTCCCCCCCCGCTGCTCTACTCCCCGTCCCCTGTTAACTCTCAGGGAACGGGGGACAGAAAGTAGAGCAGCGGGTGCCGCTAAAGTAGTACTGCGCATGAAATACTGAAAAAATAGTATTTGTTGTAATCTACAGACCCCCTAATATCACTGAAGAGATAGAAGTTCGGCTTCATAAACAAATAGAGAGGGCCGCCCGGGCAGGTACAGTGGTAATAATGGGAGATTTTAACTATCCAGATATAGATTGGGGTCCGGGGTTGGCTAAAACTACAAAGGGGCGACAATTCCTAAATTTATTGCAGGATAATTTTATGGGCCAGTTTGTGGAGGACCCAACAAGAAGTGATGCCTTGTTGGATCTGATCATTTCCAACAACGCAGAGCTGGTTGGTAATGTAACTGTGCGGGAAAACCTTGGTAATAGCGACCACAATATAGTTACTTTTGACTTAAAATGTAGAAAACAAAGACAGGCGGGGAAGGCAAAAACATATAACTTTAAAAAGGCAAATTTCCCTGGGCTGAGGGCTGCACTACAGGGCATAGACTGGGGGAGGTGTTGTCAAATACTGATACAGAAGGGAAATGGGACATCTTTAAATCAACTCTAAATAACTATACAGCTAAATATATACCAAAGGGGAACAAATATAAATGATTAAAACTAAATCCTACATGGCTGACACATGATGTTAAAAGAGCAATAAACAACAAAAAAATAGCCTTCAAAAAATACAAATCTGATGGGTCAGCGATAACATTTAAACAGTACAAGGAGCTTAATAAAATCTGTAAAAATGTAATAAAAGCAGCAAAAATTCAAAATGAGAGACAGTTGGCCAAAGAAAGCAAAACTAATCCTAAATATTTTTTTAGATATATAAATGCAAAAAAACCAAGGACAGAGCATGTAGGACCCCTTAATAATGATAATGGGGAGGTTGTCACAGGTGATCAAGAGAAGGCGGAGCTACTGAATGGGTTCTTTAGTTCTGTATACACTATGGAAGAAGGAGCTGACATTGGCCAGGTCAGTGCTGGTAACACATCATGTACAGGTCAGTGCTGGTAACACATCATGTACAGGTCAGTGCTGGTAACACATCATGTACAGGTCAGTGCTGGTAACACATCATGTAATGTACTGAACTGGCTTAATGTAGAGATGGTACAAGGTAAGTTAAGTGATATAAATGTAAGCAAATCCCCAGGACCGGATGGACTACACCCAAGAGTTCTTAGAGAGGTAAGTTCAGTAATATCTGTACCCCTGTTCATGATATTTAGAGATTCTCTGGTGTCTGGTATTGTGCCAAGGGACTGGTGCAAGGCGAATGTGGTGCCAATCTTCAAAAAGGGCTCTAGGTCTTCCCCAGGAAATTATAGACCGGTAAGTCTAACGTGCATTGTGGGTAAATTGTTTGAAGGACTTATAAGGGATTACATACAGGAATACATAGGGGATAATTGTATTATAAGTGATAGCCAGCATGGGTTTACTAAGGATAGAAGTTGTCAAACCAATCTAATTTGCTTTTATGAAGAGGTGAGTAGAAGCCTTGACAGAGGAATGGCTGTGGATATAGAGGGGGGGGGGGGGGCTGTGTATATAGAGGAGGGCTGTGTATATAGAGGGGGGCTGTGTATATAGAGGGGGGCTGTGTATATAGAGGGGCGGTGTATATAGAGGGGGCTGTGTATATAGAGGGGGGCTGTGTATATAGAGGGGGGCTCTGTATATAGAGGAATGGCTGTGGATATAGTGTTTCTGGATTTTGCTAAAGCGTTTGATACGGTCCCTCATAGACGTCTGACAGGTAAGTTAAGGTCTTTGGGTTTGGAAATTTTAGTTTGTAACTGGATTGAACACTGATCATGGATCGTACCCAGAGAGTGGTGGTCAATGATTCGTACTCTGATTGGTCCCCGGTTATTAGTGGTGTACCCCAAGGTTCAGTACTGGGCCCGCTGTTGTTTAATTTATTTATCAATGATATAGAGGATGGTATTAACAGCTCTGTTTCTATCTTTGCAGATGACACCAAGCTTTGTAGCACGGTACGGTCTATAGAGGATGTGTATATAGAGGGGGGGGGGGTACAGTCTATAGAGGATGTGTATATAGAGGGGGGGCTGTGTATATAGAGGGGGGCTGTGTATATAGAGGGGGGGCTGTGTATATAGAGGATGTGTATAAGTTACAAGATGACTTGGATAGACTAAGTGTCTGGGCATCCACTTGGCAAATGAGGTTCAATGTGGATAAATGTAAAGTTATGCATCTGGGTACTAATAACCTGCATGCGTCGTATGTCTTAGGGGGGCTGTGTATATAGAGGGGGGCTGTGTATATAGAGGGGGGCTGTGTATATAGAGGGGGGGCTGTGTATATAGAGGGGGGCTGTGTATTCTAATAACCTGCAGCATCATATGTCTTAGGGGGGATTAAACTGGCAGAGTCACTGGTAGAGAAGGATCTGGGTGACTTGTAGATCACAGACTACAGAATAGCACAATGTCAGGCTGCTGCTTCCAAAGCCGGCAGGATATTGTCATGTATCAAAAGAGGCATGGACTCAAGGGACAGGGACATAATACTCCCCCTTTATAAAGCATTGGTACGGCCTCACCTGGAATATGCTGTTCAGTTTTGGGCACCTGTCCATAAAAGGGACACTGCGGAGTTGGAAAGGGTGCAGAGACGCGCGACTAAACTAATATGGGGCATGGAACATCTTAGCTATGAGGAGCGATTAAAGGAGTTACAATTGTTTAGTCTTGAGAAGAGACGTTTAAGGGGGGATATGATAAACGTATATAAGCATATTAATGGCCCATACAAAAAATATGGAGAAAAACTGTTCCAGGTTAAACCCCCCCAAAGGACGAGGGGGCACTCCCTCCATCTGGAGAAGAAAAGGTTTAGTCTAAAGGGGCGACACGCCTTCTTTACCGTGAGGACTGTGAATTTATGGAACGGTCTACCTCAGGAACTGGTATCAGCTGGAACAATTTACAGCTTTAAAACAGGATTAGATACATTCCTGGAACAAAATAACATTAATGCTTATGAAGAAATATAAAATCCCTTCCCCAATATCCCGCCACACCCCTACCCCTTAATTCCCTGGTTGAACTTGATGGACATATGTCTTTTTTCGACCGTACTAACTATGTAACTATGTAACTATGTAACTATGATTTCATGCGCATGCGCAGTGATTTCATGCGCATGCGCAGCACTACACAAATGCTAAAGTAGTACTGCGCATGCGCAGCACTACGCAAATAGCATAGGTAGGTAGCGTAGCCGTACATTAGTGTAGGTTGTAATTTAGCATAGTTTAGCATTAATAGTGAAAGGGGGTTAGGCACCACAACTCCCAGCATGGGAGTTGTAGTTAAGGACAACAACTCCCAGCATGCCCAGACAGCTAAAGGCTGCCCAGGCATGCTGGGAGTTGTAGTTTAGGACTACAACTCCCAGCATGGCCAGATAGCTAAAGGCTGCCCAGGCATGCTGGGAGTGGTAGTTTAGCTTAGATTAAACAGCGAAGGGACCACAACTCCCAGCATGCCCAGACAGCTGAAGGCTGCCTGGGCATGCTGGGAGTTGTAGTGCAGTGAAAGGACCAGAACTCCCAGCATGCCCAGACAGCTGAATGCTGCCTGGGCATGCTAGGAGTTGTAGTGCAGTGAAGTCACCACAACTTCCAGCATGCGTAGACAGCTAAAGGCTGCCCAGGCATGCTGGGAGTTGTAGTTTTACACAGGTATAAAGTAGTTAGCGTAGTGTTAGCGCGATTTTAGAGTAGTTAGCGTAGCGTTAGCTCAATTTTAGCGTAGCTTTAGTTTAGTGTTAGCGCAGTTTTACAGTTTTTAGCGTAGCATAGTGTTAGCGCAGTTGTAGTGTAGCTTAGTGCTAGCGTATTTTTAGCGTATTTAGCATAGTGTAGTGTTAGTGCACTTTTAGTGTAGTGTTAGCATAGTTTTAGTATATTTAGCGTAGCGTATTGTTAGCGTAGTCTTAGAGTAGTTAGCGTAGTGTAGCGTTAGTCCACTTCTAGCATAGTTGGTGTAGTTGTACACGGGTGTAGTGTAGCCAACTTAGTTTTACAGGCAGATGAAGTGTAGTTTAGAGAGTTTAGCGTGGGGTGTAGCTTAGCTTAGTCATAAAGTGAAGGGGCTACAACTCCCAGCATGCCCAGAGAGCAGTTGCGCTCTGCTACGTTAATGTAGTATACAGCCACCTGTATAGATGGCTGGATACAGTGATCACAAGGCCACTTACCCACCTCCATTCCTGCTCAGTCACTGGACTATTAGCAATGCAGGAAGATGACGGAGCTGGAACGGGGGTGGTAAGTTAGGCTCTCCAGGTAATAACCCATTTTTTTGTGTTTGTCTTCTCTTTTCAGATACGTGAATGCGGAGGACTACATGGGAATCGGTGGACTACGACGATGACCTGCATTTTTTTCTTTTCTTTTAATAAAATGGTTAACGAGGGCTGTGTGGGAGTGTTTTTCCTAATAAAAATGTTTTAACTTGTGTGTGCTTTTTTTCTTTGTTATTACTTTACAGGCTTAGTAGTGGAAGCCCTCTTGTAGACGGAGTCCATTACTAAGTCGGGGCTTAGCGTTAGCCCCAAAAACAGCTAGCACTAACCCCCAATTATTACTCCGGTACCCACCGCCACAGGGGTAGCGGGAAGAGCCGATACCAACAGGCCTAGAGTGCCAAATATGGCGCTCTTGGGCCTAGGCGGTAACAGGCTGGTGTTATTTAGGCTGGGGAGGGCCAGTAATGATGGTCCCCGCCCACCCTGGTAACGTCAGGCTGTTGCTGTTTGGTTGGTATTTGGCTGAAAATGAAGACTGGGAACCACACGTTTTGTTTTTTTTATAAAAAAAAAAAACATCTGTGGTTCCCCGTCTTTTCATTTTCAGCCAAATACCAACCAAACAGCAACAGCCTGACGTTACCAGGGTGGGCGGGGACCATCATTACTGGCCCTCCCCAGCCTAAATAACACCAGCCTGTTACCGCCTACAACTTCCATCCTGCCCGGACGGCCTTTGGCTCTCTGGGCATGCTGGGAGTTGTAGCCCCTTCACTTTATGACTAAGCTAAGCTACACCCCACACTAAACTCTCTAAACTACACTTCATCTGCCTGTAAAACTAAATTAGCTACACTACACCCGTGTACAACTACACCAACTATGCTAGAACTGGACTAACACTGCACTACGCTAACTACTCTAAGACTACGCTGCGCTCACTACTCTAACACTACGCTAACAATACGCTTCGCTAAATACGCTAAAACTGCGCTAACACTACACTAAAAGTGCACTAACACTACACTACGCTAAATACGCTAAAAGTACGCTAGCACTAAGCTATGCTACAACTGCGCTAACACTATGCTACGCTAAAAACTGTAAAACTGCGCTAACACTAAACTAAAGCTACGCTAAAATTGAGCTAACACTACGCTAGCTACTTTATACCTGTGTAAAACTACATCTCCCAGCATGCCTGGGCAGCCTTCAGCTGTCTGGGCATGCTGGGAGTTCTGGTCCCTTCACTGCACTACAACTCCCAGCATGCCCGGGCAGCCTTCAGCTGTCTGGGCATGCTGGGAGTTGTGGTCCCTTTGCTGTCTAATCTAAGCTAAACTACAACTCCCAGCATGTCTGGGCAGCCTTTAGCTTTCTGGGCATGCTGGAAGTTGTAGTCCTAAACTACAACTCCCAGCATGCCTGGGCAGCCTTTAGCTGTCTGGGCATGCTGGGAGTTGTGGTCCCTTCGCTGTCTAATCTAAGCTAAACTACAACTCCCAGCATGCCTGGGCAGCCTTAAGCTGTCTGGGCATGCTGGGAGTTGTAGTCCTAAACTACAACTCCCAGCATGCCTGGGCAGCCTTCAGCTGTCTGGGCATGCTGGGAGTTCTGGTCCCTTCACTGCACTACAACTCCCAGCATGCCTGGGCAGCCTTTAGCTGTCTGGGCATGCTGGGAGTTGTGGTCCCTTCGCTGTCTAATCTAAGCTAAACTACAACTCCTAGCATGCCTGGGCAGCCTTTAGCTATCTGGGCATGCTGGGAGTTGTAGTCCTAAACTACAACTCCCAGCGTGCCTGGGCAGCCTTTAGCTGTCTGGGCATGCTGGGAGTTGTGGTCCCATTGCTGTCTAATTTAAGCTAAACTACAACTCCCAGCATGCCTGGGCAGCCTTTAGCTGTCTGGGCATGCTGGGAGTTGTGGTGCCTAACCCCCTTTCACTATTAATGCTAAACTATGCTAAATTACAACCTACACTAATGTACGGCTACACTACCTACCTATGCTATTTGCGTAGTGCTGCGCATGCGCAGTACTACTTTAGCATTTGTGTAGTGCTGCGCATGCACAGCACTACTTTAGCGGCACCCGCTGCTCTACTTTCTGTTCCCCGTTCCCTGAGAGTTAACAGGGGACGGGGAGCAGAGCAGTGGGCGGGGAGGCAAGAGGTTGTCAGCGCTATCGGGCATAGGGATCCTGATAGCACTGTCGAGCGATCGCGCTGGCGGGTGACAAGCTGATAACGCCGCTATCAGGCATAGGGATCCCGATAGCGGTGTCGAGCGAGCGCACTGGCGGGTGACAATAAAAGTATTAGCTTCTGTGGCCCAATACCGCTCTCGGAATCGGGCCACAAAAGCCATGAGAGCTCCGTGCAGCTTTGGGCTATTACAGGGAGAGATCCTGTCCCTGTGATAGCCCAAGTGAGACTGCTGTGAGCTGCGATGCCTGATGGTTAAATATGTCACGTGACACACGCACACCCCCCCCCCCCCCCAGCCCCCGCAGTAACCAATGGTTGGGGGGTGTGCGAGTGTCAGCCTATAGAATGTAATGGAGACGGAGCGCTCGAGCAGGGAAAACTGCTGAGTCACTCCATCACAATCTATGGCAAATCACAATCTACGGCACTGCACCGGCATGGTATACATTAGGTGGTGGGTGTTTTCTTATTGGATACTTCGTGTATATATGGTATATCCTCCTACTGTACTGAAATAGTATTGTCCTATGTCATTAGATTCTATATATATACATCCAGCACTGTACAGTGTATCTCAGTGATAACCTGTAACCTTGATAATGAGAACATGTATTGAGAAATATCCCATAATATGTAACATATGTGAACAAAGAGCGATCTGTCAATCATGGCCGGTGGGGAATATCCAGTCCCAGCAGCTCCCCATGGATTATACCTGTTGGGTCTTCACCATGAGGAGCAGCGGACACATCATATCTCTACATTGTTATGGGGGATTATTTCCCAGCAGACAAAATTATAGAGATAAATGGATAAGAAACTTTATGTCTGAAAAGTAAATCTTTATTAATCACTCGTAACAATGAGAAGTTTTCAGCGGGCACTACCGTGGATTCACAGGGAGGGATACAAATCCCTTCTCTGATGGCAATAATACGGCCGCTCATAAATGCCTCTATCTGGTGGTGCTCAGCAATAAAGTCCTTAGACTAATGCAACTCCAAACAAATAAGAGAAAGAATGCGACAGCGCAACAAAATCCTTCAGGCTTTATATCATGCGGGTGTATAAACAGGTGCAAATCACAGAGAAACGTCCGGTTCACACTGACTTGTGCTTCTTCCTGCTCCCGGAGCCGGAAGAAGTACAAGTCAGTGTGAAAGGGACGTTTCTCTGTGATTTGCACCTGTCTGTACACCCGCATGATATAAAGTCTGAAGGATTTTGGTGAGCTGCCGCATTCTCTCTCTTATTTGTTTGGAGATTATTTATATATATATAATATTCTAGTACCTGGTGACATATATACAGATGTGTTATTTGGATTCTGTTTGCATTTTGTATATCAGACATTTTTTGGAATACTTCTACTTTTCCCATGTAAATTTATTGCTCTAAATTGATGTCTCTTGTGACTTTGACTGCAATGTTGTAGTTTTTGTACAATTTGACAAGTTAGAAGGCTACTTTGTGTGCGTTCTTTGGTGTATAAGAAGACTTGCCTTTCGAGTAAAACATTTTCCACATTCTGCACATGAATATGGCTTCTCTCCTGTGTGGGTTCTCTGATGTTGAACAAGCCATGATTTGGAAGTAAAACATTTTCCACATTCTGAGCATAAAAATGGCTTCTCTCCAATATGAATTTTTTGATGTTCAGACAGATGTGATCTCTGAGTAAAACATTTTCCACATTCTGAACATGAAAATGGCTTCTCTCCAATATGAATTTTTTGATGTTCAGACAGATGTGATCTCTGAGTAAAACATTTACCACATTCTGAACATGAAAATGGCTTCTCTCCAATATGAATTTTTTGATGTTCAGACAGATGTGATCTCTGAGTAAAATATTTTCCACATTCTGAACATACAAATGGCTTCTCTCCTGTGTGAATTCTCTGATGTCTAACAAGCCGTGATTTAAAAGTAAAACATTTTCCACATTCTGAACATAAAAATGGTTTATCCCCTGTGTGAGTTCTCTGATGTTCAACAAGACTTGATTTAGAAGTAAAACATTTTCCACATACTGAACATGAATATTGCTTCTTCCCTGCACAATCTCTTTGATGTCCAGCACCCCTTTTGTGACTTTTATTTTGCTGAACATCCTGTGATGACTGAGAAGACAGGACCTGTATATAAGGATGAGATGACAGATCTTGGCTGTGAAGGGCTGAGGGTGTATCTGGGATAATGGAATGTTCTTCATATGTATCTTGTGTGATATCATCATCTGCTTTATAATCTGAAGATATAAGATTCTCCTCTGATCTCCTGCTACAAGAATCTGCAGAGAATAACACAGATTTTATTTTTAAGTAAAAAAGAAAAAAAACAACAATAAAAACTTTAACCTCTTAAGGACCCAGGGCGTACATGTACGCCCGACTATCGCGATAGTCCCGATCAGCTAGGATGCGAGCGGAGACCCCCTTACCTCGCTCCGTCACATTCGATCAGCGTTTGATTGCTCCAAGCCTGAGCTACAGGCTTGAGCAAGCAACCCCCTATTATGCTGATCCATGCAAAGTTATGGCTTTGCAGGGATCAGGGGGAAAGATCAGTGTGTGCAGTGTTATAGCCCCCTATGGGATAATAATGATCAGTGTAAGAGATCAGTGTGTGCAGTGTTATAGTCCCCTATAGGATAACAATGATCAGTATAAGAGATCAGTGTGTGCAGTGTTATAGTCTCCTATGGGATAACAATGATCAGTATAAGAGATCAGTGTATGCAGTGTTATAGTCTCCTATGGGATAATAATGATCAGTATAAGAGATCAGTGTGTGCAGTGTTATAGTCTCCTATGGGATAACAATGATCAGTATAAGAGATCAGTGTGTGTAGTGTTATAGTCTCCTATGGGATAACAATGATCAGTATAAGAGATCAGTGTGTGCAGTGTTATAGTCTCCTATGGGATAACAATGATCAGTATAAGAGATCAGTGTGTGCAGTGTTATAGTCTCCTATGGGATAACAATGATCAGTATAAGAGATCAGTGTGTGCAGTGTTATAGTCCCCTATGGGAGCTATAACACTGCAAAAAAAGTGGGAAAAAAAGTTAATAAAGGTCATTTAACCCCTTCCCCAATAAAAGTTTGAATCACCCCCCTTTTCCATAAAAAAAAAAAATATCTAAAAAAAAAAAAGTGTAAATAAAAATAAACATATATGGTATCGCCGCGTGCAGAAATGTCCGAACTATAAAAATGCATCCTTAATTAAACCGCACGGTCAATGGTGTGCGCGCAAAAAAATTCCAAAGTCCAAAATAGCGTATTTTTGGTCACTTTTTATATCATAAAAAAAATGTTTAAAAAGCGATCAAAATGTCAGATCAATGCAAAAATGGAACCGCTAAAAACTTTAGATGACGGTGCAAAAAATGAGCCCTCATACCACTCCGTACGCGGAAAAATAAAAAAAGTTATAGGGGTCAGAAGATGACAATTTTTTACGTATAAATTTTCCTGCATGTAGTTATGATTTTTTCCAGAAGTGCGACAAAATCACCTATATAAGTAGGGGATCATTATAATCGTATGAACCTACAGAATAATGATAAGGTGTCATTTTTACCAAAAAGTGCACTGCGTAGAAATGGAAGCCCCCAAAAGTTACAAAATGAAATATTTTCTTCAATTTTGTCGCACAATTAATTTTTTTTTCTGTTTCGCCGTGGATTTTTTGGTAAAATGACTAATGTCACTGCAAAGTAGAATTGGTGGCGCAAAAAATTAGCCATAATATGGAATTTTATGTGCAAAATTGAAAGAGTTATGATTTTTAGAAGATGATGAGGGAAAAAATGAAAATGCAAAAACAGAAAAACGCTGAGTCCTTAAGGGGTTAAACACTGCACCCATATTTATAGTCTTTTTAGTAGAACATTATAAGTGCAGCATGTGACATCATGGAACCTTCTCCCCGTCCTCCGGATAATAAATAGTTAATGTAGACATAATATAGGGTCTTCAGGTCACATACACCCCACTCCTGGACCCCATCACACTCCCATCCAGCAGCAATGAACAATCCATAGGGCACAAATCAGACGACAGCCGAGGCGGTTCAGAGCCCCCAGCAATACAGAAGTGCTGGGAAATATCCCAAATTAGGGCTGGGCGGTATATACCAGTTCATACCGAATACCGAAATTTTGGGGCTCCACTATATGAATTTTTCCCATACCGCAATACCGGTCGGGCCCCTCCCCCTCGGGAATAAATTATCAGCCCAGAGCTGCGCTGTCCGCACATCGAGGAACTAATCATACGTGACCCGCCAGCACTGTTCTGCTCCCCCCAATGATCACCCCAGCGGGGCACTACTCACATATGTCACCCGCAAGCACTGCCCTCCTCCACTTTGTTGTGGCCGCCGGCGCTGGAACTCTATACTGTACGCCAGTGGTCTCCAACCTGCGGACCTCCAGATGTTGCAAAACTACAACTCCCAGCATGCCCGGACAGCCAACGGCTGTCCGGGCATGCTGGGAGTTGTAGTTTTGCAACAGTTGGAGGTCCGCAGGTTGGAGACCACTGCTGTACGCTGTATCCCTATGCCCGGGCTGCAAAAGATAAAGAAAATAAACTTTAACTTACCTACGTCCGCCTCACGCTGGGGACGGGAACGTCTGAGAGCCATCAGCCTATCACCGACCGCAGCGATGTCCCGCCCCGGCCAGTGATAGGTTAAACTCACTGTCATGTAAGGAGCCGGCTTGGGGGGGAGCAGAACAGCGCTGGCGGGTCACATGATTTGGGGGGGTGAAAGAAATACCGTTTTATACCGCGGAACCGCCATAAGTTATAAAAATACGGTGATCCACATATTTGGTCACAGCGCCAGCTCTATCCCAAATTATTCCTCTAGTCGTCTACATGGAAATCCTGCTGACTATATAAGATGGAGACAACAGGGACAAGAAAAACAACAGCGCAAACAAGGACTTTAACCCTTTAATGACACATGACTTAAATGCACATGACTTTGCGCACCAGGACGTACATTTGTGTCCTATACATGACCGTGAGTATCGGAGCAGAGATTCCACTGATGTCCGCCATTAACCCCTCAGATGCCGTGATTAATACAGGTACAGTGCGGCACTGATTGTGATCTGATTATCAGCGGCACGGAGGCCTTCCAGCAGAATTCTAACTCTGTGCTGCGCTCTGAGGCAGGAGAAGAAGCGCAGTTAGTTTACAGACAGCTCTAACGTCCTAGTGACGCGAGTCGCATGTCATGTGAGCGCCGCGCTCTGAGGCAGGAGAAGAAGCGCAGTTAGTTTACAGACAGCTCTAACGTCGTAGTGATGCAAGTCACATGTCACGTGAGCGCCGCGCTCTGAGGCAGGAGAAGAAGCGCAGTTAGTTTACAGACAGCTCTAACGTCCTAGTGACGCGAGTCACATGTCACGTGAGCGCCGCGCTCTGAGGCAGGAGAAGAAGCGCAGTTAGCTTACAGACAGCTCTAACATCCTAGTGACGCGAGTCACATGTCACGTGAGCGCCGCGCTCTGAGGCAGGAGAAGAAGCGCAGTTAGTTTACAGACAGCTCTAACGTCCTAGTGACGCGAGTCACATGTCACGTGAGCGCCGCGCTCTGAGGCAGGAGAAGAAGCGCAGTTAGTTTACAGACAGCTCTAACGTCCTAGTGACGCGAGTCACATGTCACGTGAGCGCCGCGCTCTGAGGCAGGAGAAGAAGCGCAGTTAGTTTACAGACAGCTCTAACGTCG